>NC_039261.1:22366452-22666452 GCF_003368295.1 Carassius auratus | reverse complement strand
CTCTGCGGCATTCTGCGTTACCATGGGAACGGTAGAGGATTCAGATGATTCTGTTCATTTGCGCAGCACCATCCGTTTCAGCTGCTGATTTATGCCTCTCTGTGTGTGCGTGTCTGTACCTGTAAGTGTTTGGATGCTTGTTTGTTAGTTCCTAAGAAATCAGCAGATTGTGGAGTGTGCAGACACTCATGGGCTCCTCTGTATTATCCTAGAGGTCACTGGCTGCTCTGTATTTGGATAATGGGCACTACCGTATTTCCCGGACTATAAGTCACACTTTTTTCATAGTTTGGCTGGTCCTGCAACTTATAGTCAGTTGCGACTTATTTATCAAAATTAATTTGACATGAACCGAGAGAAATGAACTAAGAGAAAACATTACCGTCTCCAGCCGTGAGAGGGCGCTCTATGTCTTCAGTGTAGACTACAGGAGCACTGAGCAGCATAGAGCGCCCTCTGGCGGCTGAAGACGTTAATGTTTTCTCTTAGTTCATTCTGGTTCTTGGTTCTAAATAAATGCGACTTATAGTCCAGTGCGACTTATATATGTTTTTTCCTCGTCTTGACGTATTTTTGGACTGATGCGACTCATACTCAGGTGCGACTTGTACATGGAATATTTGCATATCCGACTTCACACTGCAGGACCACTTTAGACCAGGTTTGTGTTGGTCTATGGCGCAGTCAATTTTCAGTTCCTTACACACAAATGGGCACAAATGCATTTGCTAATTAAAATACGTAGCACTGGATGGGAAAATGTGAACAGCGCCAGACCGAAACTAACAAACACACTTGCGCTGCACCTTGCGTTGCATTGCACCGGGTGTATGACTTTAAAACAAAATATTTTGACATTGATAAAAAATCAGGTCCATAAACACCTTTACCCACTTTTTTGTGTAGCTCATTCCCTGTCTTGCGTGTAATTGGTTGCTTTGTGCTGCGTCCTGCATTTCATTGGCTGCTGTGTGACCTGTGTTGCATTTCATTGGCTGATATGTGACCTGTCTTGCATTTCATTGGCTGATATGTGCTACGTTCTGCATTTTATTGGCTGCTGTGTGACCTGTCATGCTTCATTGGTTAATAATGTTCCTTTCTTTCTTTCTTTCTTTCTTTCTTTCTTTCTTTCTTTCTTTCTCTTTCTTTCTTTCTTTCTTTCTTTCTTTCTTTCTTCTTAAGAAAGGTCAGGGTTTGCAGTCAAGGATTAATGATGTTCACATTTAAATCTACATCCTTATCGCAAATAAGAAAGTCTCTCTCTCCATGGTGTGTGTATCGGACTGCAGTGCAGCTTAAAGACTGCATTCTCCTATGGTTTTGACATAAATTAAATGCTACCAGCAACTTTGTGTACGCTTTATAATGTTAATAAATGCGTGTGTACTTGAGGGGAACAGCTAATCTGGCTCAACACAATACAGGCGTATTTGATCCTTGTAGTTCTATTGTGTTGGCGTGGCACAGCATTGTCACGTTTTTGACACGCTGTACAATTCCTAAACAAGCTCTTTTGAGCTGTAGGATTAAAAAAAGTAGCTAATTCGGTACAGCTAGCTCATTTTTGATGTTTTTAAATGGGAAACTGTTATTGCATTTCTACGTCTGATAATCAACAACAGTGATGTGCCTCGTCCAGTCAACATCTCTGCAATCTTTTACCCATGTTGATGTAACAATAGGTCCCTGTCTAATTGTGCATTCCCGTTGTTTGACTGTGCCCCGTCCCCCGTGTGTAGCAGACTTTAATAGAGTCGTATTGCATGTCTGCATTAGTGTGGTCAGCAGGTCTTTTGAGTGAAAGGGTTTCTGCTCACTAGGGTGTGAAATCATTAGGTCGTCTGCGCAGACGTACGTACATGATAATTATGCAGAGGAGCCTCACTGTCTTATTTGCTCTCAGCAGGTGATGATTAAAGCTTCTAAACCTGAAGGCAACCAGAGTAATGGAAGGCAGTATAGTACAGTATTTTAGTCAATTAATACCCATCCTAGAGTTTTACTCTTGTCCCTCCATCTCTTTATTTTAGTTTAGTTTAGTTTAGTTTATTATTTTAGTTTAGTTTAGTTATCTATTTTATTTTAATATTTAAAAGGTTGATTTTATATAGTTCTTTTTATTTGTTTTTAAATATTAGATTTGTATTATTTTAATGTTTTTTGTTTGTCTTTTGTTTTGTTTTATTTTGTTTTGTTTCCTTTTAGTTTCGTTTAGTTTTGTTTCGTTTTGCAGTGAGAAGATACATTTTGTTTTTGATTTCCAGGCCCGGAAATTCATTGTTTAGAATTTGAACTTTGCAAATGTAATAACTGGGAAATATAGGGTAGTATACTGGTAGTAAATTGTGCTGTGTAGATGAAGTACAAATTGAGATGCAGGCCCTGTTGAGACCTTTTTACATTGTGTTAGAAATGCATGAACGGGGCATCTTAAAATGTTCACAACAACAGATGCACAACAACTCTGTTGATTCTGTTTTGATGTAAAAAAAAAAAAAAAAAAAAAAAAACAACAGCTAGAAACATTGCTCCTGTGGGCTGCTTCTTTGAGCTCAGGTCTTTTGGACAAAAAAAGAATAACACAAGCATTTAATAGTTGAGCTGTGGTGAGATTTTTGTGTCTTGTCAGACTTTACAAGCATCTACAGAGTGTTTTCTGACTCTCAGATCTCGTCTCTTATTACAGCATAATTTTTTGATGAAAATATTCTAAACACCTAAGCAAAATACCAGAGGGAAACAATGAGCCTGGTTCCAAAAACCAGAATATCCAACAGAACCAGAATGGATGAGTCTGGCTAAGAGAACAAAGATGGAGTGATGAGGCAGAGGAAAGAAAAGAGGGCGAGTATTATTAAATAATTATTGTCATCATAATCATCTTCCTAAATGACTGACAGGAGAACGTGAACCCAGCTGGCGATACTCAAATTTGTTTTCGATGCAATTAGCTATGCCCCTTAAACCAGGACAAGACACTCAATCAGAGCAAAGGATGAACAGGGAGACCTCTGTCCTCTGTGCTTTTATTATTATTATTATTATTATTATTATTATTATTTATATATATAAATAAAGCAATACTCTTAGCTGTGATTTCTGCTAAGTATCTTAAGATGAATTTTTCATGAGGAAGTGCTAGGAAGACTTGATATGATTAAACAGCCCATATCTCCACTAAGCAAATTGAAGTATACTGTAAGTCTTGCTCATGTGAAAAGCATCCACCAATAAGATAGAGAGGGCTTGGAAACACAGGAGACTGAAAGATGGAAGAGGCGACGTATAGCTGGAGTGAAAAGCTGTCATCTGTACACATCTGGAATGAAGGGCTTCCATCAAATGGAAAGATGAGCGTTTACTCAGATGGCAGGATGCTGGAGGAGTCTAAAGAACATTTCTCTCAACACAGGAGTGGGAAAAAGTGTATCCATCCCAAAAGTGAGAATGAGACTCTTGACAGTAGAGTGAAAGTATAGATGAAAACACGAAGATTTTTGTCATTATTTTGGATGGGCTGAATAGGCCAGAAACATCATCCATCCATCAATCACTCATGCTATCTGTGATTTTGTCATTCTGTCTGTGTTCTGTCTATCCGTCCTGCTCTTTCTTCCATTTTTTCTTTGATTCTGTTAATCTGTCCATCCTATCTTTTATCTTGTCTTTCTCTCCCTCTGCCATTCTATATTATGTTCTATCTATCATTCTATAGTTCTATCTAGATTTCGAAAAAAGTATTCCAATCTCAAGAACCTCATCATTCTTGACTACAGAATAAATCCTGAACAAATATCTGCACACACACACACACACACACACTTGCATACCCCCCCCCCCCTCCCCACACACACACACACACACACACACAGTGTTTCTGCTGTGGTATGTAAATGACAGCATTGATTAAGCGGCGTGTGTTGACTCTGTAAGGAGACTCGGAGTGGATCTCCCCCTGCAGAGAGTCACCCACTTAATGACACACAAGATAAACAATCACATTCACTTCTGTGAGAGTGTGGTGGAAAGTCACATCCACATGGTTGAAATTTTATGAGTGGTTGCCAGGGTGTTGCTATGCAATTGCTAAGGTGTTCTTTGCAGTTGCAGTGTTGTGTGTTTTGTGCGCATGAGGTTGCTGGGGTGATCAGGGTGTTTTGTTTTGCAGTTGCGGGTGTTTCCAGAGTGTTTCTATGTGGCTGTTTTTGCAGAATGAGTTATGCACACAGTTTAATAATTGAGAAGTTATATCAGAAATGCTTTAAAGAAGATGTATTAGTTCATACACATGCATATAAATGAATCATGATGGTGTGTGTAGTCTGTGGTTCTGCCACTTTCAATACAGAGAAAGAGAGAGAAATAGCTGTATGTAATGACATACAGTGTGAGTGTGTGTGTGTGTGTGTGTCATCTTTCTAAAAATAAGATTCAGCACTTGCTGAAAAGCTGAAATGAGCTCTTGCTGTCACATAGCAACAGTCAGACTCCGTGTGGAGCACTTGATTTTCCCTCCTCCCTGCTCTTCTCCTGCATTAACCCTTTACCCTGTGAGTGACGGACAGCTGTCAGCACCAATCAGACGCATCATCTCTCTTCCACTGGGCGGCACCTCTGACATCAGAAGGGCTCCAGTGGCTGGTCAAGCATGGTCACCTGTTTGACACTCTCATATAAACCTGACATTTGCCTTCTGGTCCTGATACTCTTCCTGTCAGTACTGCAAGTGTGCTGTCATTCCTTTTCTAATCCACATCTCTAATGGAACAATCATGCCTATTATTATGTGTGTGACTGTTGCATTCAAAGAAGTGGGATGTGTACTTTGAAACCTATATTTTAGGTTGGTTTCTTAGTTATGTTAATAACTCAAGTGTGGTTTTCACAATGAAAATAAAAAGATAATCTGATAAACAGATAAACTCTAAAGTCTGTCAGCTTTTTCAATAATAACAAATATATGACTGACATGGCTACATTTATTGTACATCAACATTCAAGTGTGTGTATGTGTGTGTGTACAGTAAAATTATGAAATATTCTAAAATAACAGTTTTCAATTGGAGTGTATTTTAATATAATTTATTCCTGTCATGCGAAGAATGACATCAGCCATTACTGCAGTCTTCAGTGTCACCTTCAGAGGTTCATTATCAATACTGGAGACAGTTGTGCTTTGTCTTTTTTGGAAGCTGCAGTACTTTTTTTCAGGATTTTTTTTATGAATAAGAAGTTAAAAAGAACAGCATTTATTAAAAATAGAAATCTTTGTAACAGTCACCTAAACCTTTTTTTTTTGTATGTTTTGTTAAAACTAGTGATTTGCTTCAACTACATATTTAACATTTGTAATCCAGAAACACTTGTAAGAATCAATATAGAAAAAGTACATCATATTAACGCAGTGGATTGGGCTGTATTTTTATGGACTCCTCTTTTTAATATGTTCATCCATTATTATATAATAATTATTATAAAGTAATATATAGTATTTTATTTTATTATTTTGTATTTATTTGTAGCATTTCTACCTCATTTTCTTTTAATAACTATTGGTTGTTTTTGTATATTTCATAAAAACACTGAAAACATGTTTGAAATCCCTGTTGAGAAAATGAATTGGGGAAAACTTTGGCGCTAAGACTGCTGAAAATCTGGGCGTTCACTGTTGTGCCCTGCGTTTATGAGACAGTGGGCGGTCCGTGGGTGAGCCATCTGATGCTCAAACAAGTTATCATCAATCTCTCTCCACCTCACTAACAGCTTTAAACAGTACAATCATGGCCTTAAGTATGTGGCAGGCTCCAGTGATGATACTATTGATCTGCGCGAACGAACGGTGCTTTAAAAAGCTTTACAGTTATTACAGATCCAAACAAATGGACGTTAAACCTCCTCCAGGCAGGCATTTTACGGTTTACAGTGCTCTGACTGTGATTCCAACAGCTGTGCTTGTGTTTACAGTGAGAAGGGGTTCGCATTTAGGACCACTGTCCACTAATCACACAGATCAGAGGTTAAACAAGCAAATCTTCCCTGGCAAATCTTCCACTCGGCAATTTCAATCTATGTTTGCTGCAGACTAGCGCTTTTAAGACGTATGTATGTAAATGAGCTCTGTTGTGATTGGCCAGAATCTGCATGGTAGCAATCAGGTTGCTGACTTTTGAACAGATGAATGTGGGCGGGTCACATGTTAATGAGCCAATGGTTTTTAAATGAGCCATTTTTACAGTTTAGTAGCAGGGTGGACTTAATACAATAATTCTACATTGTATTCAGAATAATAACTGAATAAATTGAATGAATGAAGATGCAGTAATCATAATAAGTTAGAGCATTCTTCCCCATGATTTGAGGGTCTGTTGAGGACACACACATTAGGACATATACACACTTACGAAGCACATTAAGGCTTAAACAAATAAGAACGATACCAGAGGCCTGTAGCCGCACACACAACTGTGTTAAGTTTAGAAATGTCAGGTAATTTGTCTTTTAAGGATGAAAAAGCAGCCTTGGGGGAGACTGTTGTTTCCTCCTAGGAAATCAATGGAGAGGCTGTTTCATTTAGAATGCGAGAGAAAAAACTAAGCGTTTTAATACGAGGTTTAGAGAGCGAGAGAAAGATACAGAGAATGGGAGAAACACACTTATTTGCCACATTGTGAAAGTCGAGCAGGCTAAGATTGATTCAGATGATGCATTTGTTTTACGACTTGAATCTCATAATCTGAGCTGATTTTTTTTATCACTTGTGTTGTGATTCAGTATTATGACATCATCAGCTCTATGCGCAGCATATTTATGAAACGCGCGCCATAAATGATTAAAACAGCTCTGTACGAATTATGAAAACTCATGTATAAAACATAAATCACCTGAACAATAGCTGTGCAAGAGATGTATTCATTTTGCTAAGTGAATTAAATCATGACTTTATATGATTAATCCACCTGTTGGCAATAATTTCTGATAGATATTTAATAACTGTATTTCATTATAGCATTCATTGTTTCAGCTCTTTATTGCCTTGTGTGCTGCCTGACTAGACACTACTTTAAGGAGATTCAAAGGCAAAATCCCAGAGTGCATTGCAACAACGTCACTGAAGTTAAACTTTTTTCTATTTTTCTATTGTTCTCAGGATTATTTTGTGAATAGAAAGTTCAAAAGAATGGCATTTATGTGAAATAGAAAATTGTATATGTACACTGTTTTAAGGAAATAGAAATAGTCCTTCAGCTGCTTTGCTCTGGCTCTGTTCTGATGGACACTCCCAGAGTAACAGTGCAGGAAAACGAGCAGATAAATCAGTCTGGGCTCCGCCCACAGCACCCATCCGTCAAAGTGACGGGTGGCTCCAGATACCCCCCCGAACCCTTTGATTTATGCATCTCAGCAGGGCACGGAGACATCATAGTCACATCTTCAACGCCTTAGCATGGCAAGCTAATGATCAACCCACTCGCACAAGAGCTGAAAATAGCCAGCGCTGGTGGATAAATATGTTTTTTATAGCGTTTTTCCAGTGACACTTTCCAGGCATAATTAGAGTCGGTGAAAACTAACTTCGAGAATCAAGGAGAGGTTCATTAGCATGGCTGTCGAGTCAGCAGAAGAGGGAATTCTGGGACAGGGATGGCATTAAGGCCAGCAGCTGTAAGTTGTAGAGCCGGAGTGAAAGTTGCGGTTGTGGATCAGGCTGTGAGGACCGTGTACACATGTCTTTCCCCAGTGAGTGCGCTAGAGCCAGGCCGCTCTGCCATCTGTCAGCCTGGGCATCAGACGCTGGAAGAGCAGCCTCTTGAAAAGCTCTTACCAACCTCCCACTGCCTTTCACAGCCGCACTTTCATTCTCTGTGTGGTTGCACTTATTAGAGGCATCTTCAAATCACTCTCTGTCCCGCTTTCTCATGAAAAAGCATGATGAACTATTGCTGCAGAAGCATTCAGCTTATGATGCTAGCATTTCTATTACTGTCGATAGTACATATTGATATGAAAAGTTTATATATATATATATATATATATATATATATATATATATATATATATATATATATATATATATATATATATAAATAACTGATACAGTTTTTCTGTTATATTTATAACTGCTTGATAATAATAATTAAAATAATAATTTTTAATTATTAATATTCTCCATATTCTTCTCCTTATTATTATTATTATTATTATTATTAACAATAGTAGTAATAAAAACTATAACAATAACAATATATTTAATAAAACCATTATTATTGTTATTATTATTATTATACTATAAGATTAATAATAATAATAATAATAAGAAGAAGAAGAAGAAGAAGAAGAAGAAGAAGAAGAAGAAGAAGAAGAATAGTTTATATATAGATTTTCTATCAAATATCAGAATTAAAGTTAAAATTGTTGTAAGAATAGTGTTTTATATAATTATTGGACATAATTCTCTCCTATTTTTTTAAGGTTTTAACTTAAATTTAGCCTAAGCATTGCCTGAAATATTGCTGCTTGTATAGCAAAAATACAAGAAAATAAAAGACATATAAAGAAATAAATAAATTTTATAAAAATAATAATAATAATAATAATAATAAAAATAAATTTAGTATTTCTTTATACAATCATAATAAAAATAATAATTTATTATTATTATTATTATTATTATTATTATTATTATTATTATTATTATTATTATTATTATATAATTTATATAATAATAATAGTAATACTACTATTACTACTACTATAACTACTACTAATAATACTTATTAATAATATAATTATATAAAGAAATTATATAATAATATTTATTATTATGATTATTATATAAACAAATTATATATAAATACATTTTATATTACTACTAGATACTAGCTGCTGCTATTATTATTATTATTATTACTATTATTATTATCATCATGCATTCGAAATGTTAACATTTTTATATTAAAATTAAGCTAAACGATTTATTACTTGTAGTAGTGTGTGATTATTTTAGTAACTATTACTAAATGAACTATCGGCTATCATTATAGACTGAAATTATTATTGCATCTGCCTTTTCGGTTCTCTAGACTTCGTGGAGCTCGACTCCGCTACTGTGAGTAAATGATATTTAATTAATCAGAGATTGAATGAGAGTAATTGGCCTCATTAGATAATACCTGTTACCACAGCGGGAGTCACTCTACTCCATCAGAGACACACACACACACACACACACACACACACACACACACACACACAGGCGCTCATGCAGTTCTCATTTGCTGTATTTTCAGAATGCTTTCACCAGCTATAGTTAGATTTGATCATTTGATTTGCTTGTTTATGAATCGGTTATTGAAGACTCTGCTGCAGTCTTGGAAGTCAGCTGGAAGAGGGCATCGATCATCTGTTACCGAGCTGACAGATCATGTGATCGTCGTTGACCACTCTGAACAGCTGAAATATCGTCCTGCATAATTAAATCCACCAATCTGCACCCGGGGGTCCATTATCTGCACTGTTCTCGCTCTCTCTCATTGGTTGGCCGGCTGGATCGATCAGTGGTTCTGATATCAGCGGGTGAGGGGAAGGCACGTCAGCTGTTCGGTTGGATATTCCAGGAGCTGTGTTTCACCCTCCGTTCATCAACACTACCTGTCAACAGGTCCTCAAAGACATCAAGGTCTCGATGTGAAAATCTGTCTAGCTGTCTGCTGCCGACATAACAGTTTCCTTCCAAAAGTGCTTTTACACTGACACTCTTTCCACTGCAGATCACTGTCAGTGTAAACACTTCGGAAAGCAGCATCTGAACTGAAAATTAGATCTTGAAAATTACTTATTTGTTCTACATGGGAATCAGGGTTATTATGCGGGATTATAATCCCATATTATTATGCTGTAGTTAACTAAAAAGAAACTTAAAACCATGAATAAGAACAAACTAAAAAAACTCTGTTACTTATATATATAAACTGTTTTTATTTAACTTGTGATTTATCCCAATATTTTAAACTAAATCCAGAAAAAAATAACAATTATAACTTAAAACACAATGAAAAATGTCAAAAACACAATGAAAGAAGCTTTAATTAAATTATAATTAAAAATAAAAATCAAAACGAATTCTAAATAATTAAAAAGTGTAATCAAATATATCTATCTATCTATCTATCTATCTATCTATCTATCTATCTATCTATCTATCTATCTATCTATCTATCTATCTATCTATCTATCTATCTATCTATCTATCTATCTATCTATCTATCTATCTATATTTTTTACTTGAAACAATGAAATATAAATAACTTTCACTTAGCATAAGCCAGTGGCATAGCCACAGGTGTGCCAGGGTGTGCCTGTGCCACCCACAGTGGCAGCTGGCACACCTCAAAATAGATGCAGAATTATTTTTTATAGTCTCAATAAAAAATGTTTACTAAACTTGGGTTATTGTTTACTTAGAATATATATATATATATTTTTTTCGCGACACGGTTGATTCAGATCGGCACTTCGGAGCCTGTTCGCGACTCGGTTGATTCAGATCGGCACTTCGGAGCCTGTTCGCGACTCGGTTGATTCAGATCGGCACTTCGGAGCCTGTTCGCGACTCGGTTGATTCAGATCGGCACTTCGGAGCCTGTTCGCGACTCGGTTGATTCAGATCGGCACTTCGGAGCCTGTTCGCGACTCGGTTGATTCAGATCGGCACTTCGGAGCATGTTCGCGACTCGGTTGATTCAGATCGGCACTTCGGAGCATGTTCGCGACTAGGATGATTCAGATCGGCACTTCGGAGCCTGTTCGCGACTCGGTTGATTCAGATCGGCACTTCGGAGCCTGTTAGCGACTCGGTTGATTCAGATCGGCACTTCGGAGCCTGTTCGCGACTCGGTTGATTCAGATCGGCACTTCGGAGCATGTTCGCGACTCGGTTGATTCAGATCGGCACTTCGGAGCCTGTTCGCGACAAATCGGCACTTCGGAGCCTGTTCGCGACTCGGTTGATTCAGATCGGCACTTCGGAGCCTGTTCGCGACTCGGTTGATTCAGATCGGGACTTCGTAGCATGTTTGAGATTTTTTTTTAATTCAGATCTGGACATCGAAGCAGGAAGTGTTTGTCAAACAGTTAATTGGTGATAAATTAATATTTGGACTTGAGGCTTTTTTTTACCTGTCGATTCAGCATGTACATGGACCCACACACAAAGGTGGACACACTCTAGACGGGTGTGCCAGGTAGGTTGATCACCCGTCCCGCGTAGCGCGTGCGCGCACAGCGTTTGAACCCAATACATGCCTCCCACAAATTGAGACTGTGTCACGCATAATCAATGCTTGCTCAAAAAAAGTTGGTCTCTATAAATGGAGTCACCAACCCGTCGATCGCAGTCGACAAGTCGATCTTGGAAGCATTTTAAGTCGAAGATTTTTTAAAATCTGAGAACAAAAGGTGCGAGCCTCCGGTGCGAGTTGGGAGGTGCGAGCCTCCGCTGACTGCGCGCGCACCTCCCGAAACAGACGAGACATTTATACTGGACACAACTGTTTTAGACTGAAAACCAGACCATACAACTGATTTAGACGCGGGTGCCGGTGTGATGAGATGCTAATATCCGTCTGCTCGGGCATGATTGTTTTAGGCCTGTAATTGATTGATCATTGAGGTAATAGGGATGGCACGGTTTGCTGAAATAAAAAAAACCCAAACCGTTCGGTTCACCACACACGGTTCGGCACGCGCTTCAACTTAAATCTGACAAAGCATCTGTAATATCATCTGTAATATGTCTTGCTATAAATGGCACGTAAAAAAAAAACAGGGTTCAGCTAATAAATGTTTCTGTTGATGCATGCGCATTCTGGCTTCCCAGACATTACAAAAACATTATCCATTACAAAAAAGATCTATATTGAGCAACTACAATTCATTTTAATCCTATAATTATATATTATAATTTATTTAAAGTGAATAAATTGTAATGAAAAATAAACAAAATGAAATGGCTAAAGTTCAAAATTATCATATTTGGAAGAAAATTATTACATTTTACAATTAACTACATTTTGACATGACCTATATATATATATATATATATATATGTGTGTGTGTGTGTGTGTGTGTGTGTGTGTGTGTGTGTGTGTGTGTGTATATATGTGTGTGTGTGTGTGAATCATTAAACTATTTATTATTATTAGTATTATTATTATTATTATTATTATTATTATTATCGGATGAATGAAACTTTTTTTTTCCAATGTATGTAATTATCACTTTATGGCCTAATTGCAATATGCCACTTCATTGCTTAATCTGAACAAGAACTCCCAACATAGACATCTGATCAAAATGTATATTTTTATTTATTTATTTGTTTATTATTTATATATTTTTATGTATTTATTTTCATTCATTTCAGACAGTGTCTCTCTGTTCAAAGTTAGAATGCATGCTTAAAGTTGCATTGCAATTACATTGCATTGAAAGTTGCTGCATGCTTATTTGGTGCAATTAGGCAATGCAGTGACTTAGAAAACATGCCATTGTGTCCCATTTGCATCAGTGGGTCTGTGAATGCTATTGGAGAGACAATCAAAGACCCCAAGTCTCCAAGCAATGACTTGCTGCTTCACCTCGGGAGATCTTGCAGGAGTGCTTTCCTCCTGCAAGCCCATCAGAATCTCATTTTTCCCCCTCAATAAATCATGTAGTTTTCAATCCGTAGGGCTTTTTAATTTATTGCCATCATGTTGCGAGTTAATGGCTCTGAGTTTTATTGACTGTAAATGACAGACTAATGCACTTCTATTAATAGATGTCAGATGTATTTGTAGTTTGGATTCTATCTGTTCCATCTCCAGTCGCTGGGTTATACTCAGTTAGGAGTGGCTCTTCTGTGTGTGCAGGTTTTTAATTGAATCCAGCAGGTGAGATAATCAATGTGTGCAGCTCGATCGATCAAATCAACACATCTGCACACACACATACAGACACACACCCAAGGGCATCTTTGCTTCTCTAAATAACGGCCTCCTTGCACACAAAGGTTAACCTCTTAGTCACACACTCCCAAAGGAGAACCTAAGTGACAGATACACGTTTACTCTCACAATCTGAGCACATGCTGTACCATAAACAAAAAACACTAATTTTTGCCTCAGAGAACAAGAAGCATACACTACATAGCAAAGCTCTGAGGATTTTAAAGGTTTATAAATGGCTCTCTGGAATGCTGGATTCTGATTGGTCAGTCGTGGCATCTGATTAAAGGAAGAGTTCATCTGAAAATGTAAATTTGCTGAAAATGTACATACAAGATTTAGACGAGTTTATGACTTCAACAGAATTGGAGGAATGTAGCATTACATCACCAGCTCAACAATGGATCCTCTGCAGTGAATGGGTGCCATCAGAATGAGAGTCAAAACAGCTGATAAAAACATCACAATGATACACAAGTAATCCACACTACTCCAGTCCATCTTGTGAAGCAAAAACTGCATGTTTGCAATAAAAAAATCCATAATTTAAGATATAAGTAACTTCAAACTATTGTTTCTAGCTTTAATATGAGTCCTCTATCTATTCTCCAGCGAAAAAGTCTTTGTATCTGTATCAGGAGAGAAATATGCACAAGATTAAACATTGTTTACAAGACAAAACAGTCCAAAAAGGTTAAGAACAAATATGTATGTGGACTTGTGATGTGATGTGAGAGGACAACAGGAGATGGGTTTCTTCACTGGAGGATGTGTTATTATGGATTTTGGACTTTCGCATTTTAGCCCGGAAGCTAGGTTTTAAATTTAAGATGTCTTAAAGATGGATTTGTGTCTTACAAAAGTGCATCTTTTTAATTCATAAAACATGAATTGATGGACTGGAATGATATGGATTACTTGTGGATTATTGTGATGTTCTTATCAGCTGTTTGGACTCTCATTCTGACGGCACCCATTCACTTTAGAGGATCCATTGGTGAGCAAGTGATGCGATGCTACATTTCTCCAAATCTGTTCTGATGAAGAAACAAACTCATCTAAGGCCTCAGGCTGAGGAAATACTCAAAGTTATACGTTTAATTCTAACATTTGATGTGTCTTTTAGTTCATGGTCTGATTCTAGGCAGTCCCAAAAACAAATTTAGCCAGCCTTAGCTGTGTAGCGATAAACAAATAACTATACTAAGCATTAGAGTGACAATAGCAGATGTTTCAGAAAGCAAATACACGTCAACGTACTGTATGTGCCTGTCAAACACGCAATCACAAACAAAACGCAGTGAGAAATTGTGTTTTGTGTTGCTGATGACTGTTGAATATCAGCCCGTTTTCTGAAGTGTAATCTTTTGTGCATATTGATCTGTGCCTGCAGGTAATGTTCCTCCGCGTGTTATTGCTGTTGTCTCCATGAGCATGTCAACCACTGCATTTAGCTTCTTAAATATTTGATGCCAAAACAAATGTACTGAGCTTCTCAGCAAACGATCAGAGTAATTTCTCTCTTTAAAATATTAATGCTGATGTCTAGCCACATTTCATTGGAATCATCCATAAGGTTTACGCATGATCTCAGTGCTGGCAATGTGTTATATTCTGCGCCGGGGGTTCTTTGAGAATGTTTTGTAGACTGACAAGTCAGAACCATCTATTTTAAATAAAGTAAGCAGAGTTCAGCAGCTTGTTGTGATCCTAAATGGTCAAGTATGAAGGGTTTAAATGCTAATAATTATTTATTAATATGAATAACTATTTTGCTAGTTGTTGTGATTTATAAAAAAAAGCAGATTCTGGGTAAACCTTAATTTGTATGGCTGGCAGCATTCGTTGAAATTGATTTAAATGAATTATACTTTTAAATGTAAAAATATATATATATAAATATATAAAGTAAGACAAAAACATTAAAGGGGGGGGGGGGGGGGTGAAATGCTATTTCATGCATACTGAGTTTTTTTACACTGTTAAAGAGTTGGATTCCCAATGCTAAACATGGACAAAGTTTAAAAAATTAAGTTGTACGTTTGAAGGAGTATTTCTGTTCCAAAAATACTCCTTCCGGTTTGTCACAAGGAGTAAAAAAAAACAGCATTAAGGGACCAGTGGATGGAGTTTATTTTTACAGAGCATCAACGGAGTTGTGCAAGTGTTTTTGTTTGTTCCGTGCATTTCGAAGATGCTTGTTTTACAAACAAGGCCCAGTTTGACGCCGGATTTGCACATCGTTTATTTGTTAAGCATAATGCAGTCCCAACGAAAAAGGGTCACGATCGTGTGTTGGAACCACATGCGGTGAGTAAAACTGCTTCAAATATCTCTGTGTTGTTAACTTAGCTATCGGCGCATAAGCACATCAATTAAACAACATGCGATGTTGTCATCAAACTGCACTTTCCACATGTACAGCTTAAAAAAAAAAAAAAAAGACGACA
Source organism: Carassius auratus (assembly GCF_003368295.1). Lineage (NCBI taxonomy): Eukaryota > Metazoa > Chordata > Actinopteri > Cypriniformes > Cyprinidae > Carassius > Carassius auratus. The sequence continues at coordinate 22,651,016 of NC_039261.1, read as the reverse complement.
AAGTGGAACTTAGTCATTTTCCAAAACCGCTAAGCAAATATATACAGTTTCAGTACATACCACATAGAGACGTCGTTGCTGATGCTGCTCTTGTTAAATTTCAGCCTCTGGATCTGATTCTGGATCATAAATATACGCTGAATCTGACTGTTAGCCATGGTTTGTTTTGGATGTTTTTTTTTTTTCACGGTAATGTCACAGCTTCCAAACGCTCTCAACCCAAAAGCCTACTCGCGCTCGTGATTCTTTATCTCCGCCAACACGTCACGCCTCCAGCCGGTCGCATTTTTCCGGGAAAAATCAGTACAGACTATCTTTCTTTTATGAATATAATAAAACTAAAGACTTTTTGGAGTTATGAAGGATGCAGTACTACTCTATAGGTACTCAAGATTAACAGGATATTTAAGCACTTTGAATGCAACTCAATGAAAGATTGAGCTTTCTGAGTGCCTCTTGATTCATAACTATTAAAGGTCTTGAGAGGTTTATCTATTAAATGTTATGTTGTTGTTCTGTTCTTTTCTTTTTTTTTTCAAAGTTTGTTTTGATTACAGTACTGACTTTTTATATTTTATTTATAATTTTCTACACACACACACACACACACACACACACACACACACACACACACACACACACACACACACACACATATATATATATATATATAGCTCTAGAATAAAGTTATAGTTATATTCACTATAATTTCATAAAAAAAAATTAGATGGTTGAGAAACAGGACATTAAAAATCTGAACATTAATGATGACTATTTAGTTTTGTTTATTTAGAAATGTTAATTAATACCAAGCTTGCAGACATACCTGATGAGTTTATGGTTGGTGTCTATGTGCACCAGGTACTTGGGGTAAGGAACACTATATTGTTTTCGAGCAATACATCTCAAGTTGGTCATCCTGGAGAATACCAACACTGTCCACACGATGCATGGATGCACGCACCCTATCCCACTGTACGCAGTGCCCCTGTGCCAGTAGAGCCCCTCGTACCATACGATATCCTGCGTCTGGCTTGGAGAGCTGTACATAGCTCTCACAGATAAGTTGTTTTCATTGACCCTCCTGAACAGTGTTGCACGAGACACACCAAGTAAATTTGCAATAGACTGGGTTGGAAGCCCGAGTTCTATTAGATGGGTAAGGTTGAACGTAGAAATTGAAATTTTTTGGACGTCCCTGTCCAGGTTCCAGCTCCATTGTTACAGATACCTGCTCCAAAGCCTCCATATCCCTCAGACGGTGTATAAGGTTGCTCAGATTTGTAAGAGCTACCACTGCATCCTCTGACATATGTACCATTTCAGCCAGGGCACTAATAAATACTAGTTCCTGTCTGCAAATAAACTCTATGTAGTCAATGTTCAGTGGCTCTCCAAGACATGAACTAAACGATCATGAAGCCACTGAAGAATATACTGCTTTAGATATTCCTAAATTATAAGAAGAGAAAGATGCATTTCAATGTACAGACAATATATTTACAAATTAAACAACGTTTCTAAATATTTGATGTTGTTTATCTTGATCGAACTACATTGTTTCAACGTAGTGGTTAACAATGACTAGGCTACATGTTTTAAAATGTATTACTGTAAGAAAGTACTCACTGACCTTACAGATATCAAGAATATTTATAATTATAATTTCACAACTCTCAAAATTTTACTTTTGTCTTTACAGGTCTTTCTTTTTACTATCCTGATTGTAGTTTAATTTATAATTACTGTAACTGTCCTGTTACAACTGTATTTTTTTCTAACTAGTTTTCTAACTAGAAAAACTGTCTTGATTGAATATGTAAAGGATAAAATGTGTAAACTCAGACTTTTATGAAATAAACTAAACTTTTACCCGTGCTTACCGTTCTTCATTCGCCATGCTGGATTACTTATGTAAAGGCTTAATTTCCGTTCTAATTAATCCATATTGTGCACAAGGTGCCGCAGAATCGTGCTCCTTGAATGAACTCTCAGTGGCTTATGATATGATTGGTTGAATGGTAAGCTCGCATCTGATTGGCTAAAGAGTACGACAGACCCACGTGGGAAGAGAGCTCTGCCAGGAAAGTCTCAAAAACACACACACAAATCCGAGTGGATTCGTAGTAAATGACGATTCGTACATTCAGACACTCGTACATTTTAAACATTCAAAGGTTTTTGTGCACAGTTGTATATCTACGAATTGTGTTTTGCATTTGTGAAATGTATTTTATGAATATATAATTTTATTTTGCGCATGTGAATTGCTTTTTGTGAATATATATATTTTTTTCACTCACGTGAATTTTTTTGTTTGTATGTGAATTAGGTTTCATGCATGTGAAATTGTCTAGGCATGTGTGAATCGTGTTTTTTTGCGTGAATTATATTTGAGACTAATCTGCTTCCATAGTTAGACTATTGGAATTTAATTTCCATCTGGAATTTAAATAAGTCACTTTTGTGGTACCATTTCAGTCAAAATGTTGACTGCAAGGGCAATTGAGTGGCTTGTGTAGGCAGTAGAGAGCGAGGAGGCTCAGAGTGACTGTGTTAAGCAGAAGGCCTGTATCTCTCTGCTATCAGAGCTTTTGGCAGTGTTTCTCCTTCAGGGTCAAAGTTCCTCTCGCCCCACTGAGTAATACTGAAATCGGCTCCATATGATTTGTTCCCTCAGGACCGTTCACACTGTCATGCGATGTGAAATGGCTCTTGTTCAAGCTGTAAAAGGTCTGCTGATGGCTCCACAGACATCCAGACTGTGATTGGCCAATCACTGATCCCCTTGCGTGTGACTGGCCGGTTGCTGGTGGCATGGCAGAATGTAACGTTTCCTTTTGAACACGGCCATCTGCTCTATGCACGCAATGCATGTGAGACGACACACACACACACAAACACACACACACACACCGGTGCGGTCACATGAACAAACATTCGCAGCAGAAAGACAAAGATATTGTGGCATGATTGAGGAGAGAGACTGATAGATGTTTGTCTGTCTCGGCAGGGTTCCACGGCTCGACTGGTGATCAGGGACTGAATGTTCAGCTGACGAGAACTGAATGGGAAGCTTTTAGGTTTAGAGATTGAACAAAGAGGAAAGTGACTGATTTAAGGTTGTTTAGAGTGAGAGGACTGTGTCCCGATCCTGGTCTCAGGTGTCTTTTCTGGCTGTTCATGACCATCTGTCTGTACGGCACTCTAAAGCCAACATTAAAATCAAAATCAGCTCTCTTTACTTAAGTCCTGCCCTACATTTACCCACTTCAGATTGCAGAAATTTTTTGAACAGCATTTCACTTTGAGGTTGTTGCCATGTCGTAAAATTATCATTAATGCTAGTCTTATTTAGTAGTCGATCCACTTAAGAAAACAGTTTTTTAATTATATATATATTTTTTAATACATTTTTATTTATTTATTTATTATTGTATAATTTCTTTGCTGATTATGTTTGGAAATCTGTGGAATTGGATTACATGTGATAAATTGTATTGTTACAATCAGTCTGTCATTCATCAAATATCCATATGCAGATATAATTAGCATCATGTTCAGTCCATGCTAATCCAATGCAAATGTGTTTTGTTTCTGTTTGTGCTTTTCCCCCCTCGTCTTGCCTAATGAAGCTCTCAGAAATCTGCTTCAGAGACGTGTACAGGTGTGCGCATAATGAATGCAACACTTCCAAGTATAAAACCATAGCAAATTAAATCTAACATGATGAATAAATTACGACGTACGATTATAATGAAAGATGAATCTTATTTAGCTGTCATTACATATGCGCTGCTCTCAGATAACAGGCTTTTAACTCTTTCTCACTGTGTTCACCCAGGGGTCTGAGAGGGCTTATACCATCTTTTATCGTATGGATTATATAACTGTGCATCCTTTGCATCCTATACAGTATGGGACATTAGCATTGGTGTGATTGCAAAGCTCTGATTTCCAAAGAATGCATCCCTGCCTGCATTTTTGTCTAATATTGCCACTATCTTGCATTACACAATTTTGTGATTTTTAAATGAAAGAACCTAAAAGTGATATAATAATAATTTTAGGTCATGACTTAAAGTGAAATATCCCCATAATGGTGTGATCTTATAACAAAGTGTGCATTTTAAGTGTGCTGTGGTTGTACAGTATGTGAATTGAGATTCAGCCTATGGTTGTCTGAGTTCATCATCCGCTGTGCAAACTGGCTAAAGGTTAGAACTAAGAGCTCTTAATGCGGACTGATCTGTCCTTAGTGAGGAATCATTATCTCTTGCCAGCTCTGGCTGCTGGATCCTCTGTTTGCTTGCTGTGATTAATGCATCTGTTTGGGTCTGAAGCCGCATATAGAGACCAGACTGATGAATATCACCCTTATCAAACATGCATGTGTGCTTTTCAGCCCACAAATGTATTTGTGTGCGCCGCCAGACCTCATCCACATCATCATCAATGAACCCTTTTGTAATCAACATCTTGATTTTAGATTCATATTCATATGAATGTTTAGGGGAAAGTGTATATTTTCAGGCCAGCATCTCCGTTTCACTTTTTTGCTTCACTAGACCTCATGAAGACTCTTAATTTCATGCATGATAAAATAGCATTATATATAAATTATAGGTGTGTAAATAATGTATATGTGTGTAGATAGATAGATATATAGATAGATTATAACTTTATATTTGTATTCTTTTATATAAATATAATATAAAGATATTATACACTTTATATACTTTCATTATAAAAAAAATATTCTGTTAGATAATGTAATAATATAACATTAATATTTAATATAGTAATACTAATTGTATAAGACAAAAATATTCATTTGAACAAAATTAAAATCATTTCATAAAATCAGTCATCATAATCATAAAATAAATAAAAAAAACTTTTAAAGTTAACTTTGTTAGCTATTTTAACTTGGTTATAGCCATTAAGGCTTTATCTTTTTTTAGCATGCTTCTTCATTCTTAAGAATGTTTCTTAAAATAATTAGTTGTTTGTGGATATTACTAGAGTTCACTGGTTATTTTTGTAGTATTTTGAGGGCCACAGAAATAGTCGATCTATCTAGAGTGGTACACTGATGACCAAGTGGTACACAAATGAAGGCTTTGTCAAGAATACAAGGGGTTATTTGAAAAGTGCAGTAGTAAAGTTAGAAAGAAACTTGTGTAGGTCTCTTGGAGTAGTCTTTATGCTAATAGCAGTAGCTTTGCAATCAACCTGCACAGCCAGTACTAAAAAATAAAAAAAATAAAAAGCTCTGTGACAATTTTCCATCAAGTATTCCATCCTGAGTCGTCTTCATTGTGAAATCATGTCTTTTGTGTTGGCGGTTTCTTGCTGTGACTTCTAGACATTTCCATTTTCTTTTGTTTGGTCAGACGTCTGGTTTCACTGAATCCGATTCTTTCAAGACGATGAGGGAATGCAAGCTTGAGGTGGGTTTACATTCAGATGAAGTTATGAAATATAAAGCAAACACGTCATTGGAATTCCAAATATTTAGGGACTTTTCTTTTGTGGAGTTTTTCTCAAGCACTCAAGCAATGTGATGCGCATGTTTAATGCAGAATATTAGTATTCGTTCTTCTGCCTCTCTCTTTGGGGACGATATCGGGACATCTTAAAAAAAAATCGGTGGAACACTTGTTGCCGTGGCGACTGCTTCGTTTTGCCATTGGGCGGCGTGTGTCTGAGTGAGAGATAACATTGAGGCGCAGAGTGCGCGTGAAGCTGTTGACATCTGTCTGCCTGATAGCTCTCGACATCCTGACATCAAACAGCTTGGTCTCCAGTGTGTGTGTCTGTTTGTGTGTTGCTTTGTAGTAAATAAAGAGAACACGACTTTAACTTCAGGCGTGAGTTATGAAGAAAACAAAAGGGTGCAGGCAGAACATTGTGCTTTAAACAGTTCAATCATATTGTTTTGCATTTGTTTGTTTTTATGTATGCATGCATGTGTAATAGTGCCTTGCCTACTTTAAATGCTCAGTGTGGTGTTGTAAAATGAATATGCATTGCTTATGATGTGCAAAATGTGGGAAACATGCACTGATTTTAACATCTAACAATGTTCAGCGTCTCATTTATTCTCAGTCAAAGGAATAGTTCACCCCAGAATGAAAATCTGCTGGAAATTAATTTTTAGCATTCTATCACTTGCTCACTAATGGATCCTCTGCAGTGAATGGGTGCCGTCAGAATGATAGGTCAAACAGCTGATAAAGAGTAATCCTCATGACTCCAGTCTGTCAATTAACATCATATGAAGTGAAAAGCTATGTGTCTGCGACTTTATAAGTAACTAATCCGGCTAAAATAAGAGTCCTCTATCCATAATATTGCTTTATTAACTGAAAAAGTCATCTCGTCTGAATCAGGAGGGAAATATGCACAGATCAAGCACCGTTTACTACCTACAGCAGTCCTAAACCAATATGTTGGTGGGTTTTAATGTGAGAAGGCAACAGGAGAGTGACTTTTTCACTGGATAAATGTTATTATGAATGATGGACTTATTTGACAACTTGGATTTTTGCTTCACAAGCTGTTGTGTTGAGTCTCCCATTTGTTTCGCTGGTTGTAGAACATCAAATAAGTCACCGATGAGATGCCATTTCAGTCGGGATGTGTCCTCAGAAGGCAGCTGTCTATGTAGGAAGTAGGCACTAGGCACCAAGGCAGCTCACTAGGTTTTGGGACACATTTTGGTTACTGTACCTGTCATTCTCACTTCTCAGCAATTGATTGCACTGTATTTTGGATCAGTTGTTATTTTCCTGAGATGATTTGAATAGCCTGCAGGAGAGGAGGAGAGATAAGCCAGCTTTTGTTTCCGGTCTTTGAAAGCAGTTTAAATGGAGTATCCAATTATATTTATGGGTGAAGCATTACTTTAAAGGCCTCTTGCTGAACCCCAATCAGATCGTATTAAAATTTCCCAAGGTTTCGCTGGGTCAGTCAGTGCTGTAATACAGCATTACTTTTCCTCTGATGTCTAATTGTGTAATCACGATAATAATGATCACGTCCACTGCCTGCAGCCGTTACTGCTTTTATTCCAGGGGAAATCTTACAGCTTGAACTTCGCAGGGTTTTAATTGTTGTCTCTGCCTTCATTCACTTCCTTAATGTGTTCATTTGTTCAGTTCAGCTGAAATCTCATTTCTAGTTCTCTTGTCGGAGTCTCGTTCCATCCTGCTGTGAGACAATCAGACATTTTTGTTCATGTTCTCCTCACAGCTGAATGCTGTTTATCACTACTCAGACCTGTTTAATTATTTGTGTGCTTCTATGTCGTTCTTTCAGCCTCGGTGTACGCTGTTCATTAACAGCATAGACACCTATAGCTAAACTCAAATGAATTTGTCATATTGAATGCTATTTTTATACACTGTATACTAGGTTGAGATTTCAGTCAGATGTGATAAGAGGTTTCATTGGAGATGATGGAGGCAGGAGTTGGAGGGTCTCTAATGGAGCAGGATACAGGTGCTTCAGGACATCAAACAAACCCTCGTCCTCTGTGTCAGCTGGTTGTATTTGACCCCTTCTTTCACTCACTGACTTTGAATTGAGTTAGCAAACACAATGAATACTTTAATTTAAACCTATAGAAGTAAAATGAAATTTATAAACCCAACATTTGGAGTATTTATTTTAATAAAATGAATAAAGTTTGATAGATAGGAAAGGAAACTAAAATTCATTTAGAATTTTGTATATACATATTTAATTATATTTATTAATTTATAATTCAATATCATTTGAATGGTAAAGAATAATTTATATTAGGGTTGTCAGTTTAACGCGCTAACTTTTTTTTATTTTTAACACAGTTAATACACTGACCCCGCCCCCAAATCTGTACGGCATCTTACATTTCATACAGTTGACTGTTGACAAATTTGATGCAGGGCAAAAACTCCATGAATGAAATTCAAGATATTGGTGCAAAAATGCCCCTGTATGAGTTTTTGTCTCATATTTATATCATACGATATCACACGAGCAGGGAAAGAAGTAGGCTATTACACGATTACCGTGTATTAATAGTTTATATGATTACAAGTAATATGATTTTATACAAAAGTTCAGTAAATAAGAAGTTGATGTTGTGTTTTAACACAATATTATGTGTTTTTGCTTAACTTTGCGAAGAATATATTACCTTTAAAGCTATAGAAGAATTGTTGTGCGTTGTGTGTTGTGCGAATCAGCCATTTGAATGAATCGAATGAATTGCATTTACCCCCACCTGCTGTCAGATTTAGTTTCTTATTTAGAGTATTATTTAATTAATAAATAATAATAATAATTGTTTGTAACAAAGCTGTTTTCGTTACTAATGACTTCATTGCATGAACAAAAAATGCTGAGACGTTTGTCAAATTATCTTCTTTTTTGTTCCATAGTCTATGTTAGGCCATTGTCGCCCGAGTGCTTATGTGTATTTTTATTTTTATTTTTTTGTTGTTGTTGAATTAAATTAAATTGTTCAAAAGCTATTTTTTTAATGTCTACTTCATACTTTCTCATTTAACAAAAATATATCTTTAAATATTTTTTGTGAGTAGTTTCACAGTCAAATTAATTTTGCGATTAATTACGATTAATTCAATTAATTAATCAAAACATCATTTAATCTTGACTAATCCGACTGACAACCCACATTTATATATATATATATATATATATATATATATATATATATATATATATATATATATATATATATATATATATATATTTTTTTTTTTTTTTTTTTTTTTTTCTTTATTTAACTTTAACAATTCTTGTACGTTGGTTGGTGGATTTTTTAACCAATAGATCCCAAAGAGTATGTGTCAATGGAGTGTTGTCGAATGTATTATTGTCTTCCACAGGTACCCCGCAGGGTTGTGTTTTGTCCCCTCTTTTGTTTTCTTTATACTGACGATTGTCATAGTATTTTTAATGGGAGACACACTGTTACATTTGCGGATGACTCCGTGATTGTGTCTCCTCTTAATGAGTTTGAATCAGATTCTGGTCCAGTGACAGATCATTTTATCCAATGGTGTGATGCTTCATTTTTAAATATTAATGCTTCAAAAACAAAAGAGATGTTCATTGATTTCCGTAAGAAGAGCTCGGTACCTGTGTTGCCCTCTGTCATAAAGGGACATCAGTACAAATATTTAGGGAATTAAGGACTGTCACACAAATTTATGAGCATAGGACGACTAGGAATGGCCAGTTCGTCCTTTCCGATGTCACTCATCCACTGTCCCTTCAGGATGGAGATTTAAACTCCCCTTGTGTAAATCAAATAGATATAGAAATTAATTTATACCTGCTGCAATTAGGTTTTTAAATGAGTTATTGTAATTTGTGTATTGTGTTGTTATATGTATGTGTATACTGCTGTCTACACAAATAATTGCCCTTGAGGACAATAAAGTTTAATTAGAATCAGAGTTCATGAATCATTGTAAAAGTTTAATTCAGTTAATAAGAGTCTTTTGTTATGAATTGGACTGCACTGATTGTGCTGTATATTTGTTTGCTTGTTTGTGTTTTTGTTTAGTTGTTGTATCTTCATTATATTATTATTTTGAAATGTTTCCTGCTGCCTCAGTGCTGGTGATTCAGCAGAGTTCCATCGTATTATGTTTTCAAGCACCAGCGATGGAGAAAACGCTGATCTAATTTCCCCCAAAGTCTTTAAAACAGAGCCAAATAACATGAAGCAGCATACAAGATAAACAGAAATGCTGAACAGATCACCCGGGACGTTAGCTGTTCTGACTTGTTTTGTTCTTCTCTGGTGAGATTGTTTTGAATTTCTCTGAGTTTCTGTTCAGTAAATCCTTCTTCCTGTCCTCTCAGTTCAGCTTCATGTGTGTTGTGGCAATCCAAATACACACTCGTGAATTGACAGGGATCCACTTGTTTAGTTCGGTTTCTCTCATGTGAGCATTTGTTGATACACAGAAAGATACAATAGCTAAAGCCATTAAGCTGATGTTTCATTTCTACTCCAGCGTTCTATTCTGCACCCCGTCTTTCTGTTTTATGAGCTGCTTTGAGGAAGGTATTGATTTTTATTTTCTTTCAGGCTAATATGCTTTGCTGTACTGGTAAAGGACCTGAATGCATATATTGTTTCAGTTCTTAACTATATTTGAATTGATTGAACAGAGAGCTGAACCCAGTGGCCTGATCTCAGGATTACACTAAGTAAAAAAATAAATAAATGTTGTTCGCTATCACACTATCACTTTAGCTTTTAATATTTGTATTTATAATTAATACGTTTGTGTATTAAAGATTTTGTTTTAATTTGTATTTGATTTTTTATTTTATTTTATTTTTAATAAATTGTTTTTATTATTTAAATAGTTAGCTTTTAAGTAATTAGGTTTATTTTAGTTAACTTTTTTTGTACTATTTTATTAAATAAATGCATTCATTTTTAGGTACTTTAATGTTTTAATTTTTTATTTATTTATGTTTAAATTATTATTATGTTTATTAATATTTTAAACAAATCCTTTCAATATTTACATTTTTTATTAGAAATTTAAATATTGAATGAATTTAAGCTATTTAAGCATTTCCCCCCCCTTTAATCTTTATTAGTTCCCAGTCTGCGACAGTGAGGACTTTGGAGAAAATCTTGTTACTGTTAGGTTTGTTTACGGTTGTTGGTTAATTTCTGATGGATGAACTTGTGCCATAGTTGTACCCGTTTATTAAATAACATTGTTATCGATTGTGCTGAGACTTTCCTGTGTTTCGGAAGTGGCTATTGTTGATATCTGCTTTTAGTCACTGTCACTCTGAGCAGGGCAACTGAAGTGTCATGTAATCAAACAAAGACAGCTATATCAAGCCGAACTGTGATCGTAATGTCCAGTGACATCAAGGGCGGGTCTGTCGGAAAGGTTTTTGACTGCTCGGTGACATCCACACACCTCAGCATTGGTCCCGCGTGACCCCGCAGTGCATGAGCCTCCTCCACAGGCGCTGCTTCAGCAGGTTCATCCATGCGGCATCTGATCCAGAATGATGTCTCAGCACAGTGGTCTGAGATGGACAGGCGCACTGGAGGATGATGGCAAGGGATTAGTGGATGGGACAGGAAGCCACCCACCGCCTCCAGCCATGTCCCTGTTGCAGTGACACTCTAATTGGCATAGCAGAATAAGAGAAAGTAGCTGTTGTTGAATTTTTGGAGGATGGGAAGACTCTTCACCGGTTGGCAGATGGGCCGTAGCATCAGTGTTCTTCAATGTGTTAAACTAAAGCACCATGTTCCAACTTCAATCTATTTAAATGTGACATTCTGTCTCAATTCTGTTCAGTTCAAAAATAATTACAGTTTCATTTTCATGAATATACTGTATATTACTGTTCTGATTTTTTTTTTTTTTTTTTTTTTTGAGGAAATAATGCATGGATGCATTAAAGGGTTACATGATGCGTTTTCAAAATGTCCTTTCTCTTTGGAGTGTTACAAGCTCTGGGTGCATACAGAAGATCTGTAAAGTTGCAAAGACTAAAGTCTCAAATCCAAAGAGATATTCCTCATCAAAGTTAAGATTCTGCCTCGCCCCCTAAAACAGCTCATTCAAACACGCCCCCACCTGTCTGCGTAACTTTGTGGAAATATTTGTGTAATGCCGTCCAAATGTTCATGCAAAGAAAGAAGCCGTGGTTTCAGTAACCGCAGTTAGTGTTGAAGCAGTCATGTCAGGGAGATTCTGTGTGTATCTACGCGAAGGGAAAAACACTTTAATTGCCTTCCAAAATTAGATGCATTTAGGAATCTTTAAGATTACTTTAAACAGAACAGCTAGGCATTTTATGGACGACCGTATCGTGAACCTAGGAGAGGAGGTAATTCTGACTTTCCTATGACAATCTGGCACTTCTGAATCAGCTGCTGGAAGTATGTTTTGTTATTAGTTGAAGTATTTGCTACTGACTGTTCAAATGCGGAGTTTTGCGCATCACGTGTGTGTGTCTGTGTGCGTGCGAGAGAGAGAGAGAGAGAGAGAGAGAGAGAGAGACATGTCATACAGTGGAGTCAGCTGTCTTAACCGTCCGTGGCTTGTGTTCTGCAAACACATATGAGTTTCATCACTGTGTCTGTCACACTCCTTTCAGCCTTGAACTGATGGTAAAAATAAGAACATTATTAACTGTATTTACTTTTATTTTGAAAGAAGAAGCTCGCTTTTTTTCGTGATTATGGAAAGGAACGTTACATTTCAGATGAGTGCTTGCAGTGTTCGGCCAATCACAACCCTAGGTCAATTGGCCAATCAGAGTAGACTGTGCTTGTCGGAAGGAGGGACTTTGTAGAAAATTATGCGTTTGAGAGGGGCGGGGCATAGAGGACCTACAATAATGTACAGTATTTGAAAAATAATGTGTTTTTTGAACATTAAAGAATCTCAACATATTTTGTTACAGCAAATGCACGAAATAATGATATTTAAAAAAGCATCATATCACCCCTTTAAAATATAAAAAAAGACAGTAAATATATGTTACAAAAAATGAGTTGAGTAGAAAATTGAGTAGAAAATCAGCATATTAAAACAACACTCTAGACTGGAGATATGATGCTGAAAATTCACCTTTGCACCACCAGAATAAATTTACAAAAAAAAAAAAAAAAAAAAAAAGTCTTACCTACCCCGGACTTTTGAATGTTAGATCATTTATATATTTATATATATATAAATTCATTTCAGTGTGCATGAGCACATTTTTTCACTATTGGATATTCTTTGAAGGAATTATTCACCCTGATTTTAAAATGTATCATTATTTACTCAATTTCATGGCATTTTAAAATCTGCTTGACTTTTTGAAGAGTATGTGCAGAATATCCTGTTTCTCTATAATGAATGCGAATGTTAAGTGGGAGCTAAAAGAGGGAAAGGTTCACTGCAAGGGAAGAGTTTCAGTTTAAACGTTTGATCTGTTTATCACATAAAGCATAACATATGGCTCAGAAGACAGAATATAGCCCATATAGACCAATTTTATGATACTATAATGGTGCTTTGGCAGCCTTTTTGAAACTTGAAAGCTCCTGTCTTGATTCATTGAAATTGTATGGAAAAGACAGATTTCTCCTTTTGTGTTCCACAGAAGAAAGAAATTCATGAGAGTTTGGAAAGACACGAGGTTGAGTAAATGATGACAGATCGTTCATTTTTAGGTGAAATCTTAACTTGCTGAGTGAAGACTTGAAGCCAGCATAATACTTCAAACCAACCCTGTCTGAATTCCCCATCCACTGGTAGATTAGCATGAATTATTTGTATTATATCGCTGTGAAAGGCTCTCGTGTGTGCAAACATGCTTATAGTAATATGTTCATAGCATTGATTCTCCTTTAAAGAATTTAATCAAATGAGCAGTGTACCAAAAGCACAATATAGGAGCCCTCAAATACCCTGAGACCTTTACAGAGGGTCTAATTACCACCACAAGTATTTTCCATTTGCTCGACTCACACTCCAGCTATGATGCCTTCCTATGTAGCGTCGCCTCACCTCAACATACAAGACCCTCCAATTAACTATGTGCCGCCATGCTAAAAATTTCCCTTCTTACGCAGATAACGCCAAGGTCTCAACGTTGTGCAGAAATAATCACAAGGCCTGACGTGATCACAAAACTACAATCCACGAAACAACCATAAGCCCCTTATGCAAAGCCTTGCTAATTAAAAACGCACTTCTGCTGCCGTGATGGGAATTTATCGACACACAAGCTCGGTCGGAAATGCCATGTCCTGTTAGTGGTAATGCTAAACAAATGTCTGTACTGTAGATTAATACACTTGTAAGGGAAACAGGGCAATTTAGCTCGAAGGGAATTATTTTTTATCTCATAGGGAATTTGGACAAAATCATTGTTTTATGGCTGATCGACTGAATCGGCCAGCGATTCATTGAACGACTCTTCAATGGATATTAAAATCCAAAATGTAGTGTAAACACAGTAGTTTAAGACATTAACTTGTAAGCACGAAACACAAGATACTTCTACTTTCAATATCAATAAGAATTTATTGGATAAATCTAGGACAATTGAAACTGATCTAACACATAAACACGCACTCGCACAAGTTGCAGAGAAGAGAGAAAGTGAGGAAAGAATGATTTTAAGATAATGAAGATGTGAAATCCCAAGTTTATTGCAATATGTGCAATTGCACAGACCTGAGCAACCATCAGTCACTTAATCAACCCTCGCATTGACAATCCTTCCCGAGTCGGCGTTATTATTAAGTGTTCTTTTGTGTTAATGTTGCTAGCTGTTCAGACTGTGGAGTTGGTTGGCGAGGCTTTCTTCAGACTGGCTGGCGCTAGGATCTGGACAGATTTATGCCGTTGCCTTGTTATCCTGGGTTTCTTTGTGGAACTTGGCTCTGATCGAATCTTAAATTGTCTAATTCACTGTGATACCCTACACGCTACAGTGGCCAAAAGTCTGGAATAATTTTTATTTTTGAAAGAAGTCTGTTATGCTCATTAGGGCTGCGTTTATTTGATCAAAATTTGCATACAATTCATATTAGAAATGATTTTATTAAGATCTATTCACAAGCTTTGTGAGGTCTTTATACAGTGCTATCGGAGTCTTTTAAAAGGACGGTCACACTTAAACAAGTCTAAGACTTTCAGAACAGATCGTAACACAAACAGATTAGCTGTCCTCAAAAAGGCCTCCTGTTTATTCTCAGTCTGATCTTTCATCCTAGAGGCACACAGAGAAAGGGGACATCTGTACGGCCCCATAATCTCTCTGCTGTTGTTGTTTTGGCTAATTAAAACCCCTTTACAGAAGCGGCACAATTAGCTGTAATGAGAGACAAACGGTGTGTGTGTGTGTGTGTTTATTCATGGTGGGCACAGTTAAACTACTGTAGTCTTACGCCTGCAGCAAAACCACTTCACCTGCTGGATTCACTCGCTAAAGGGACACGCAATTAATTGTAGCTGAAATGAAGTCCTAGACAAACAGATAAATAAACCAAACCTGGACATAGTGAGAGAATGCGATGCAGCCGTTTTGCGGGTTGCTGATTTCATGAGTCATTTGTTTGCAGTGCTTCACGTGTCAGATTTACGCTGATTTGATTGTTCACTTTTCTAGCTTTGGTGTTTTAGCTAGACTGTCATACAGAGTGAATATGTATTAGCTTTTTTATTTAATGGAATAGTTCACCCTGTCATCATTTATAACACAAACGTATTACTTTCTTCTGAAAAACGCAAAAGGAAAAGACTGGTTTCGGTACTTTTCCATAGAATTACAAGTGATTGAGCTTTAAAAACGACAAAGAGTTCCATTTAATTCATCCATATCACTCATGTACTATACTTCATGTCTCATGATAGGGCATGAATACTTTCAAGTTACATGCTAGCTGTATTTGAAGAGCAGACTGAAACTGAAGTATTTATTAGTATTAGCAATGCTGTAACCACATAATACCACAGGGAAACGGAGTAGACTAAGAGTTGGCCATTACACAAATGACAAAATGCAGTGAAAAATTCACAAATTTATCAAATGTTCAGGCACTGTTTTGTTGTATTTATCTAATTACTTTTACATGCTCATTTCATGTACTGTATTTTTACATTTAGATTACCTTTGCTGTCATCTAAAGTTTACTTACTATTAATGTAATGCTTTAATAACCCTGTTAAAATAATCATTAGCAAATCTGGAAAATTAACATTGATTTTTCATGCATTATGATGTTATGATGGCTAAATGTTTCCTGTAGATTATAATTTTTTTGACAAAATAGTACAATACATTATTTTCAAGTAACTTATTATGAGCTTGAATTTTAATATTGTGCTTCTCAGATTTTTATTATTTTGTGCTGATGTTATTGCTGTAGTATAAATTAGGAAAAGTTTTCCTGATTGAATGATGGAATTAGACACTGGTTTGTGTGATGAAGTGATTTTCCAAGCACAATGTATGTTCGAAGAAGTAAGTCAGCGCTCTTTGTTCCAGTTAGTGTTTTTTGAGGACAGGTAGTTTTGTGTTCCAGTTGAGGCTGCGTGTGAAGACAGTGATTAATTTTCTCTCTTCCCCTGCTGCTCTAGATGATGAGAGCGGCTCACGGGTGTCATGGGGCCGCAGAGACGTGCGCTCCAGCTTTATATTCCGGTTGTAAGCGCAGTTCATTTCATTTGGCACAGCACAGGTGTGCTAAATAAGGGTTACGGTTGACTAGTTATGTCAGTAAATCTCTTCTGGAATGAAGTCAGCATATTCACATGTTTAAAAGCAACATGAAATCAAAACCGTGAATGTGTTATTTTTGTGAATGATTATTGTTGCACTCTATTGTGTAGAGAAAAACAATGTCTTTGTAATCTTCTCCAAATAATTCCTGATGGATAAATCAAGTCTTGTCGAGCATTTTTATTTAATATTAGACAAATGGTTGCGAATACCATTTCATGTTGACCTTTGGATGAATCCATCTCCATTTCTTCAAATACCTTTGTTTAGTGTCTGTTTTTTTATGGGGACAATATATTTGTGATAATTTTTTTTTTTTGTTGAAGTGCACCAATCTCTTTGTTTATGTGTTGTTTTGGTCAACATATTTGCATGTTTATCTGGGTTAGAGCAAACAGGGCTGTTTGTCCATTCTGTGCTGATGTTTGCCATTGCAATGCCCAGTTTTTTTTTCAATGCCCATTTTCATTTTCCCGTTCTCTTTCTCTAAATAAATAAGTGTCCCTGGAGAAGCCCTTGTCTGGACCGCTTAAAGAGCAGTGCGATTCTGCGACTTTGACCTAAAAGCATCCCATAATTCCCGGTCCTTTGCTCACTCCTGCCGTGTGCAGTGAATAATGAACACAGGCGGACTAAATTTGGAGCCTCTGTTCTCTTTTTAGCAGCATGAGCTATTTCTGGAGCTCTTGCTCTCACGTGTCGCGTGCGAGACCTGAATTATTCATGACGGGAGGGGTTCTGGAGACGATGAGAGGTGAAGAAAATGCTCATTTCTGCAGTCCAGATCTTTCCTCTGTAAACGTGACAATTGCAGTCTAAGTTCTTTTGATTTTTAATCATGCGTTTTCTCTCTTCTGACGTCTCTCCACTCACAGATGTCCGCTCTCCGAGCAAATCTGTTAATCTCCATCAAAAGGCATAATTTGTATTAATTAGTACCATTACTGAGCAGCTGTTAAGACTACCATCAGTCCAATCGATTCATCTAAAGGTCACGTCTGGTGGTTTGGCGCAGTGTTTATGAAAGGCTCAGTAAAATGCTGTACTACTGAATGAAACATTGATAAAGCAGAGCTGAAGTGATGTGAAGCCACCATGCTTAAACACTTGACGTGGAGATATGGAGGGATTGGTAGACAGGTAGATGGATACATGGACTGATAGATAAATAGATACAGACGGATTGATATACGAATAAATAGACAGGTAGACAAATAGATCAGTTAGACGGATGGACAAATGGATAGATATATGTATAGACAGATGAAGGGTAAGTATATAAGTAGATGGATAGACAGGAAGATGATAGACATGGGCAAATTGATAGGTAGATGGATAATAGATTAATAAACACTAGACAGTCTGATAGATAGGCACGTGCATAAATAAACAATGGATAGATGGATAGACAAATGGGCAAATAGGCAAAAGACAAAAACATGTAGACAAATAGATGGATAGTCAGGTAAAAGTAGACAGATAGACAAAATAGACTGACAAATAGATGTATAAAAAGACACATATGGATAGACAGGCAATTACACGGATGAAAGGCAGATAGAGGAACAAAATGGATAGATAGACAGATGAATGGATCCATTTACATTTAGCTGATGCTTTTATCCAATACGACTTACAATTGCTATATATGTCAGAGGTCACACACCTCTGGAGCAACTAGAGGTTAAGTGTCTTGCTCAGGGACACATTGGTGTCTCACAGTGGATTCGAACCCGGGTCTCCCACACCAAAGGCATGTGTCTTATCCACTGCGCCAACAGACAAAGGACAGTTGGACGAATGTATATGCAGATAGATGGATGGATAGACTGATAGTAGGCTGTTTTTTGGTTTATTGTAGGTACTGTTGAAAGGTTGGTTCTGTCGGTTGATAAACATACTTTTTCATGGATGCTTCACATTGCATCACCTGGCATATGTCACCATGGCGATACCCACCTCATCATATGGCAGGGTGTGTAATGATGAGGGCAGCCATTAGCCGCAGACCTGTGTGCTGTGGAATGAAAGCTTTTCACCGGCTGCAGGCAGCACTCCACTGTACAGGTGATGATTTCTCCAAGGAGAGAAGTGTTTGGGAAGACAATGAGCTGGCCGGAGGCTCCTGGGGCTGTTTAAATACAGATAAGGCTCTATTTTGGGAACTTTAAAGTATAATATAATTTATAATTTTTTTCTGGTTAATGTCTGCGAGACAAATCATATCCGTAGAAATATAATGGGTCTATCAAAAAATTGCTATTTGACTACTCTGGCCCGTAGGGTTGTCTGAAAGTAAATAATTTGGAGCATAGTTAGTTAATGTAGCATTTCGGTCCATTTCTGTAGGAAAGGAAATGGAAATGGCTCTATTTTTGGTTGGATCAGGTGTTATGCGAGGTCATCTCCCCAGTAAATGAATTTCTGGGCTTTGGACAGGAGTTTTCCCGCTCCGGGACTCAGGGTTAAGTGACTCCACTCATAGACTCTCCTCTTGGGAACTGAACTCACTGCACTATCATGTCAAATCTATTTCCTGAGCTCTGCACTGCTGAGTATTTAAGCAGCCGTCTGCTACTTTCCAGCAGTTTTAACAAACAGTACACTAGAGCTTTTGGTGTGATCTTGATGAGTCTGGGTCTTTTGGTTGGTGTCAAAGAGGTTTTCATGAAGTAACCACATCCAAATCTAAGTTTGATTTTACCTTGCCTTTCATTGATGACACAAGTATGCCCAAAAAATGTGTGTTAGTTAATACCATTAAGGGTATTGCTTTGTATCTTATACCCTTTAAGGGTGTGTATTACCATCAGCCAATCAAACTTCAGCTTACAATGTAAAAATCTGAATGGCCGATCATTCCAAAAAATGGTAGATAAGTGGAAGGCATATCAGTTAAGCTGTGTATTAAATTTGGTGGGTTTTTTTCTGCTTTTGAATCATCAGTTAATTTCAAGCATGCACACAACATCATAAGACGTTAATATTTAGTTACGTTTTGGTTGCTTTGTTGGGTGACCAAAACTCAATGTCAATTTAACGTCTAATGTCAAGGTGATGTCCAATACTGACGTCAGCTGATGTTGATATTTGTTGGTTTTAGGTTGAGTAACCAAAATCCAACATTAAGTCAATGTCAAATTGGCGTCAACACGATTTTCATTCTAAAAAAAACAAACAAACAAAAAAACATTTCTACCACCTACTTTTTTCGAACTTGACCAATGCTGTTTGTCAGATCTGCACAAAATTGGGTATCCAACAAACCAAAGTATCTTAAGCTCCAGTGCACAGTTTAAGCCCCACCCCCCAATGCGAACAGAGACGTGCAACCACCTTAATACAGTGCTTTCAACTCATTTTTGTTCCCTAACGTGATGTATAGCTGAAGGAAACTTGAATTTAATATAGTATATTATAGAAATGGCCTCAGAATGACCACGTCAGCTGTAACTTGAATCCCATTTCGTAGGTAATGCAATCTGGATTAACGATTAGACAAACACTATTTGGTTTTCTTTAGAATAACATGCACCGATGAATCATTCACAACACCAAGAACAAGTGTATTAAGAATATATTTCATGTTGACTTCAAATTCACTTTAGGAATGAGATCAGGCTAGTAGTGGATGAATCACTGAACAAGTTTGTAGCTGTTAAAAAGAAGAAATCCTATGCAACTAAATTGTAGTAGTACCCATTGAACTGAAAATCTAGCAAATCAGACAGACAGCTATTTGTCCGCTTGATTCTTCCCATTAGTATTCTGTTTTTACCTCCTCCTTTTTGTCTAAACCAAGTATTTAAAGTGCAAGCATTCACCTCTGAGACTGTGAAGCAGCATCAAACGTGCTCCTCGCCCTCTCGGCTTTGATGTGTCGTTTTTATGTTCTTAATCATCGCAGACATTGTCATCAGTATTTTGTCCCTTTCTCTGCAACTTCCTGCCTCTGATCAATTAGAGAGAGAGAGACCTTTAATGTTGTGATGTAATTCACTTAATCAAAACTGATTAAGGTCAAAAAGCGAAGCTTAAACTGTCTGGAGACAGTATAATGAAAGGACTCGATGTACTCTGCTTTCATCCCTTTTTGTCTGCTGTTTGCTTTCTTGTAGTCTTGTCATTTCATCTTCCTCCCCTTTTACGTCAGTATGTTTCCACATATAATAACTGCACTTACTGTCAGTTTTCGACAGCAGTTAAATTTATGGTACGTTTAGAAAATGTAACCAAAAAAGGTTTTTAACAGGTGCATGAGCAGCATTGTGATGCTGTCTTCTAAAATATATTCTTTTAGTGCATTATTTGCAGACAAGTCAATCCCAAAATACACTGCAACAAGATCAGTAAAAAAGAGAACTCAATCTGGTACTGAGCCATTTAAAATACTAAATATACATTTTAAAACCAAACATTTTAACTAATATCTGAAATAGTATGTATTGTTATGCAACTTAAATTGCAATTCTACAGGAAGTCTTTTTTGAAGGAACATTTTGTTATATATAAACCATGTAATTTGCAAAATATACATACAAAAATATAGCATACAAAATTTCAAATAAGAAAATTTAAGTAATTTGTTTACATTTTATTTTATATTTTTAAATAATAATAATAATAGTAATTATTATTATTATTACTACTATTTTTTTTTATAAGTTTTACATTGAATTCAGCACATACTCAAAGAACATCAGATCTGTCCCTGGTTTCTATTTTGTCAGCAGAATATGCATAAAAATACAAAGCATACAAAATTTTAAGAAAGGGAGGTTGGGTAGCATTTTAAAATAATATTTTATACAATGTTGTAAAGTTTTTATTTATTTATAAAGTGCATTTTTAGAAAATAATAATTGAATTCAGTACTGGATCTGCTGTCAGATGTGTTTATTTATTTATTTATCAGACTTTGCGGAGTAGCTCCACCCACAATGAAATCCCATTGGTCTAAAACCCATCAAATAAACATATTGACTGACAAGCTTTGATATTTATTGCTTCTCACATTTTGCTCTAAGAGATGATTCACATCATGTCTGTTTTGGACAACTCAACAACACATGGATTAGAAATTAAGATGCGTTCTTCAGGACTTGACGTTACTTGTTGTGCCAGTGTGCTCCTGCTAAAATCCTGAAAATGTTAGAGCCTCTGATATTCATTCTGATAGGCGCCCAAATGAGTTTCACCTCTCATTAGCTGTTTGACTTGATCTGTTTGTGCTTTCCCACAGGGGATGGCTTGAGCTTTCTTCTTCAATGCAGCCAAGTTATTATTAGGCAGTTATTAATAGTCGTTCAGGATTTTCTACAGCACGGCTCGTCCAATCAAATTTTATAGTCTGAATTATTAATTGTATAAAAAGTGTGTAACTTGGGGCCTTAGGGTACTCATTTGTGTTCACTTTTACTCTGCTCTTTAACTTGGAAATTATAAATGAATGTTGACAACGTTATTTAAAAGTTGTAAACGCAAAGCCACTTGTGTCGTTAAAGTCATTTCACTTTCCTTTAAATGACATGCTGGATCCATGCGGTGGTTTTCCAAGTACAGTATCTAACCATATGCAGCTCTTCTAATGAAGAATGTTTCCATTAGCTTCTTTGATTAATTGTTGACAGTGATCAGCTCAGATCCACCTACAGTTTATCGACTTCTAGCGTCGTTCATTCCAGGCTGAGGCCAAATGAGTTAGTAAGCGCTGATAATTGTGGCCATCAGCGGCTGTCTTGTGGCAGTAACGCTGTGATTGGGAGGTTGATTAGATACATGATCGGATGTGTAGTGTTAATGAATGGACCATGATTGGACACACTAGGTCATCGACTCTGATGGCTTGACATGATAAAAATGGTGTGCATGTGTGTAAGTGTGTGCTTTGTATGTGTATGGAGAGCAGCATACTGTCTATATGCAACCCATTTTTTTTTTTTACATTTAATGTTTATTTAATTGTATTTTTTTTTTTGTGAGTAAAATATATATATATATATATATATATATATATATATATATATATATATATATATATATATGTATATATATATATATATATATATATATATATATATATATATATATAGTAGGATGATATGTGAATTTAGTGCTGAACATTAAATTATTTTTCTCAACTTTCAAACTTCCCATTGGTCGGTTTGTTTGTTTAATCAATTATTAGTATTATTACTAGTATTATTATTATTTTTTTTTTGTAAATAAAACAAAAGTAGTATTCAGTATATAAGACAAAAATGTGTTAGAAAGTGTAACACTTATGCAATACGGTTTTTTTTAATGCACATATTTAATGGGATAGCTAACATGAAATATGTATACTTACATTTGCCTCCAGTTATATAAGGCATGTTTTCCTGTATGCACGTAAATGTAAGGATAGCAAAGGGCATTCGCTTTCTAGCTGTAAAACCCATAGCATTTCAAATAAAGTGGATTCATGTGCTGTTGAGAAGAGACCTGCAATTAAAGACAAATCCAGACCTGCAATCAGTGCATCCTGTGCCTCGCTTATGACTCATACCATATAATGAAGGAAATAAACAAGTGTGTGAGAGTGTCTATATATTTATATTTTACAGTGTGGGTCATATAGACAGTTTTTATGATACTTTTTGGTGTGTTTGTCATTTTCAGATTCTTCGAATATTGTCCTTTTTTGTTCATTCCTTAAGCTTCATAAGCAGAATTTATTGATTATGATCTGCAGTTCCTCGGTTGTTTTCTAGATCTATAACCCTGTGTTGTGAAGGACGCATCCTGGTGGGAACGAGCTGATTGTTTGGCTGTATTTTGCTCTAGCTCTCTGTGGTAACATGAGGTGCGCTCTGAGACAGCAGCATTTGATGGATAATGCTGTTGTTGTTTTGACTTTTAACATCCAAGGACAGCGAAACCATTAAGGGACTTTATATTTTTAACTTGTCGGAACGATAGCATAATTTTATGATTTGTCATTCTCTACTGCTCGTAAACTGATGCTACAGTTCGTATCATGTCAGAAGCGTTTGGTTATTTATATGAACCTATTAAATGGGTTTTGTGGCACCTCTGTTTAGGACCTCAGTGGCATGAGATAGGTTTATAATTTTATTTTAAGTATGTTTGCTTTACATTTTTATTTTATTTTAGCATGTTCAGTTTTTATTGTATTTAATTTTTTTGCATGGTTTTATTTATTTTTATTTAGTTTTTTTGTTATGCATTTTCTCTTTCTTATTTTAGAATTTATCTTATTTTATTTTAGACTTTCATATTTTTTAGCATGTATTTAATTAGTTTTGTATTATATCTTGAATTTCTCCCTAGCTGTCTTTTTATTTAATTTTTTTATTATTATTATTATTGCATTTCCCCCCCAGTAGTGGGGTGGGTCAAATTGGTGAATATTCAAATATGGGTGGTCATATGTTAATAAACTCAAACTGACTTCTGAATGAGCTGCTTTTATTGTTTATTTTGAGTAAATTTTCTGGTCGGAGTCTCTGTTTGGGTGGCAGAAAAACTGTCTGTGCGTGTGTCCTCATTACATTTCCAATCCTGACAGCTTCACTCAGTTCAACTTCTGCTTCACCATGTTCGTCACCCACAGAAAGTCTAAAACTTTGTACTTTCCATTGAGGGGAAAAAACCAAGCGTCAAGGTCCCGCTCTCTCTCATGAGGCCAACACGGAAGTGACTTAAACTGTAATTCATCGAATGACCACTTGAGGCTGGCGGCAAAAGGGAGTCAGTCCCATAGACTCAACATGATAAAATGCCCAACTTTACATTATAAAAAAAATATATATTGATTTACAGCCTGGTTCAAAAATTATTTTGGTCTGTATAGATAATTTTGACCTTCGTGACAACTGTGAGGGGGGTGATTTTTTTTTTTTTTTTAATTTATTTTATTTATTTATTTTGTATAACTCATCCATTTAAATTTTATTAAGCCTTAAAGTTCTGAATAATTAATCCAATTTTCGCTTATCTGGGAGTGTTGTGCCGTGACGCACTGCCAAGATGGCGACAGTCAGCTACGCACTTTAGGCTTCAGGAACACTATTTGGAAACCTATGGGTGCCGTCACGGACAGTAAGTCCATACTTTTTACAGTCTATGGAAAACACACAATCTCTTCCAGGTTTTGAGAATTGAATGGACATTTCCTTCAACCCTAAAACATTACTTTATAGATAGATGTATCATTTAAAATGAGTCATTTAAAATGATTAAATTATAAAAATTAAATTATTTAGTTTTCAGGTCATTTGTATGTTTTATTTTTAGATTTTATGCAATTTGTCCATTTAGTTTTTATAGGTTTTCATGTACTATGTAATTTCTAAGTTTTCATTTGTAGGTTTTTTTCAGGCAACGTGGCTGTTTAAATAAAAAAAAATCAGGTAGAAACTGGGAGATAATACAAAAGGGTATAAACATTTTTAGTTTATTGAACCGCCACTTTTATTGGAAGAGATCTAACCATCCCCAGTTTGCTTTTTAATGTAAAATCTTGTTTCCTTGCAGCTTGCTAAGTGTCTCAAACAAAACTCTTGAGAATGATTCAGACTCAGTGCCATCAACCTCACAGACATTAGCAAACCCAACAATTGTTGTACATCCCCCAATGAGCAGAATGTAGTAGTTTTACGTGATGTTATTACGTTCTGATACATTTCGAGAAGCGCTTGCATTCCCGTACATCTCAATCCTATCTTTCTCTAACTGTGTAATCAGTGCAAACTCATTAAAGCACCCGCACACAGTGATGGTGACCAGGACAAAAGTGATTAGATTGTTTAAATGGGTTGTGTTTGCATCTGTGTGTGTTGTTTATTCATGGGTCCTGTAGCTTTTTTCCCCCTGCACATTAAGTGTTCAGAATAGCACATACAATGTCTCATTTACATTATTAGGCTAAGACAATGGCAAGTTTGAGGAGAACTCTGGAGGAGAGCGTGTCCCGCGATGGAGATTTTCCAAAGTAATTTTAAGTTGATTGTTTTTGCGATTTAAAATGAAGCACTGCTGTTTATTTCCACCACCTTTTGCATCGTTGGAAAAAAGTGGCGTCCACTTTACCTTCCGATGTGTGCTTCGCATCCCAGTGCCATTATTACATACTTTAGTGTGCGTGTATGCATAAATGTGTGTTAAACAACTTCTCCAAGTATGAAAGCGGCATGTTGTGGACGCTTACTAGTTTGTTCCCACAATAGTCAAATACAGTATTTTCCCCCACTAGCTCGTGTCTTCCTCACAGATGCTATCTGACTGATAAGAGCAGTCGTTTTGTGCGTCTGTGTTTGTCTTTCCATTCACTCAGCTTGTGTTATTACAGAAACGCCTGCCGCCGTCCCTCGTACCCCTTTAGGCCAATTAGTGTCCGTCTTTTACTGAACTAACAAATATTTACAGGCCGGCTATGAGCGGCTCGCAGCTTGAATGATTCAAAGCATTTTATGACTGGTTTGAATGGTCTTTTGTATCGTTTGGTCATTCATACGGAGTCATTGGGTTTGTTTTGCATGTGAAAGTGTAGTATACTGTGCACGGCTCTAAGCTTTTATAGAAGTTCACAGCTGTCTGTATGAAGCTCCTCGAGGGGGTTTGGAAGGCAGTAAATGCCCTTTCAGAGGTTTGTGGTTTGGTATTTTCTTAATGGAATGGTTACAGTCTGTTAACTTCAAGATCTCCAACAGCGTTAGCTAAAGGTGTCCTTGTTAATAAACTCATGGTATACTCGAAGGCTATTATCATGAGAGTTTATTTAATATTATAAAGAAACTTTATGTGTAGTGTCATGTTATATATATATATATATATACATATATATATATATATATATATATATATATATATATATATATATATATAAATCAGAAGATCGAGTGACGAATGAGCCCTATTTTATCTTTGGGTCCTATTTTAACAATATAAACACAATTACTGTAGGTCTAAAGCGTATGGTGCAGGTGCACTTAGGGTGGGTCCTAGTAGTTTAACGATGGAGAAAACGGTCTGCGTTCCTGGCGCATGGTCTAAAAGAGTTGTCCGTATTCTCTTAATAAGTAATGAGTGTGTTTTGGGCAAAACATGCAATAAACCAGTCAGAGTTTTATCTCCCATTCCCTTTAAAAGCCAGTTGCGCTTGCACCATGGCTGATTTGCTTTCAGCGGAATTTGCTAGCACAAAGACAGAATGCTTTTCCAGAGAGGAAACGAAGCAGCCCCCCAGCCCCTCCGCTCAAAACACATTCTGTGCACTCAGCAGCGCAACGTTGATTCTGTGCTAATTTGAATATATATTTTTTATATCTTTTTTTTTTATGTTGTAGATTAAATAGCAAATTTGAATCGATATAATTAATTTTACTGAACAAAAATTATTTATTTATTTTCCAAATAAGCAGAAAATTTCAACAAACAAAGTGATTGTTTTGAACTAGTATTAACATAGACGTTATAAAAAAAAACATTATTTTAGATAAAGTATTTGTATCAATACCTTATGTAATACCTCCCCTTGCCACCATAAACATTTGTTAGATTTTTAAACACAATAAACAACTTGAATGATTTATTGTCAAACAAAATCCATTGAACCCTATACATAATTAATTAAATCAGTATTTTTAGTCGATTTCATTATTGTATAGTTTTTTAAGTGTATTTTAATTTAATTGTATACATTATACCATACAAAGGACAAGCAGTTTTGATAAATTATAAATTTTTCTGTAATATAAAAGTATTATTTTATGTGTATGTCATTTATGTCTGATTTACCATGTATTTTTGTATATTTTAGTTGTGTGTGATGGGGTTGCTAACCGCAGAGATGAGGCTTGCTGATATGTGAAATGATTTCAATCATGAAAGTCTTCGCCCCCACTCTTCTTAACCTATACTTATCCAGTTGAATTTAAACTCCACAGCAGGTCAAGTCGGGAATCAAATCAAATTATAATCCCTAGCGGATAATCAGGGAAGGCCACTCGGAAAGACGGTCGGCGTTACTGCTGATTGTGTTTGTGTGCGTGTGGGGTCATTTTAAAGGTTTTGCCAGCAGAGGTTTGACTCTGCTCTGATCCTAGGTTGTGTAAAACATGCTGCGGAATTGAAACTGCTAATTAGTGCCTGATAAAGAAGGATTTGCCCTCTAATAGCTGGTTGGTTCAGCATTTAGAAACCCTCGGCCAAGCCAAGTAACAAAAGTGGTGATCTTACCCCAGATTAAGAAGTCTGGTCAGGTAGCCGTTGCCCTCTGATCCTGGTGGATAAAATGTTTTTGTTGTTTTTTATGGTTCTCATTAAAGAGATGTTTTGTTCTCTGAAACATTTTTTTTTGTCTCACTTTAAGATGGATTCAGCCAAGATTTAAAAGCTTGTCGTCCAATTTCCCATGTTTGCTTTGTGTTTATTTCCTCCTTCAAAACCGATTTAACATACACTTTACATTTTCTCAGTGTGGATATTGGATATCGGCATTTTTCGGGAGTTGTGGCTCTGCGTTGTTGCGCATACATTTACAGCCGTAGGTGTTGGCGTAATTGAGCGGGTATCCAAGTCGGCGTTAGTGGTCGATGCTGCCGTCATACCTGCATCCACCTACATCAAATGCTTAATCAATTCTTTACCGGCAGGATAACAGGATTATGAGCAGAAGCCTTTGTGTGCTAGAGCTCCCGATGGAGACCCAGCTCTCAGCACCTAGATCCAATTGAGCTCCGTTCAAATGGCAGATCATTGATTGGCCTGATTGGTGTAGGCTGCATCTTGTTCTGTTGAAGACTTCTGTCCTTGTGCCAGATCCAGTCAGCCTTTCTGTTTGTTCCCAGCAGATCTATCTTACCAATTAATACTAGTCACCATTATACGATACAGATTGTTTCAAAGTAGCTTCCCAGTCATAACAAAATCAATGCAAACATTTCTAGTCATATTAATACTAGTTGTTTGACTGGTGCTTATGGACCCTTAGGTCTTGTGGCATGTTTTTTAAACCAGTCACCAGTTGCCATGTGATGGTAATCACTCTTTAATTATTTGGTGTTTTTTTAGTTTTAATATTCATAATCTTCACAGTCATGCTTTATAAATGTTGTGTGTGCAATAAGTGTTCTTTAATGCATCATTCTGTATCACTGCAATATAAAAATATTTTAGATATGTTTATGTCAATGCATTTGCATGTAAGCATTACCCTCTTTTAAAACCTTTTACAAGAATCTTGTGCCACTATAAATAGTTGCTCAAATAATGATTCAGTATTATTCTTTACTGAAAGTCATGCATCATCATGCATACAATTTGATTAATGAAATATGACATTTTGATTAAATACTGACATATTATGTTTATTAAATTAGCAGATGCTTTTATCCAAAGTGCCTCAACAAATAAGGAATAAATCAAGCGATCATCATAATGTTAAAAAGATAACCATTCTTTTTAAAAACGTTCTGAAAACACAAATGTAACTGGATGTATTTTTGACATGTGGACTTGGTTTTTTTAGCTGAAAATAAGTAAATAAAAAAAAAATGAATATGCAATGCAATAATTATTAATTGATCCGTAAACCATAATTGGTGCATTGAGTTTCTTTGTCAAAATAATGCACTGGAATGCATTTCTATGCATCTTTTACATTTTGCAGTTTTATGCATTTTTAAGTTATGCAATTTTGCATCCCTACTAACGGATTTCCTGACATTCACTATGCAAGTCCACTGTAGAGATCTTAACACAGTTGTCCCATCCATGTTGGATTTCAAACTTAATTCTATGCTATCTAGGTGCATCTGATCTCATTTAACCCCACAGCAAAAGGAGAAAGTTACACTGAAAGAAAAACACTGCAACATTTACGAGTCTGTTATTAAATATCACTTCTGTGGTTCTGTCCTCCAACACGTCGGTGTACAGAACGCAAACGCAGTACTACTGCAGTCTGCTGCTACACACACTGACAGCACACTCATTATAGCCTGATTCCTACATTTAATAACAATAATCTGTGCAAACAGTTACCTAAAGCTTTAGAGAAGTTAAGAAGACACCGTGCTGTTCTCTAAGAGTAGTAAACTACACTCCAAAATATTTCATCTCCAAACACTTTTAAAGAAGTCACCCAAGTTTTAGAAATTAATTCAGAGACTGGTGTGTTTGATTTGTGTAGGCATATATTGCAGCATTTTACATGCATCCACCCAAGATTTTAAAACTTCAAGTGATTAACATAAGAAAATTACACAAAAATGCCTTTTAAGGACTGCAGTTTTCCAGATGCAACCTGTTTTCACACTCAGTAATGTCGATGAAACAAAAAGAAAGCCAGTGAAAGCTTGCATAAACATTTTCTATTTTGAAGTTTAGAAATGCTGCTTTCAACTAAATTTTGGTCTATTTTGAAATACTGTGGCTTCTAAAAAAGTGAATGAACAAAGAAGAAAATGTGACAATTTAGTCCATTTCAGAACAACACAGACAAACTACAGGTCTTTAATTTAGGCAATAGTCATGTTAAGCGTGCAATTTTGCTTTGTCACAATGACATTTTTAAATGACCACGTTAAATGACAACTGTAGGACCAAGCAGAAGCCTCTCATGTTGGCAACAGGCAAGCAGTAAGTGGCAATTCATCTTTGGCTAGTGCTGATTTAATATCTGCCCAAGTGGTGGATTTCGCCTGTATGGGTTAAGTGCAATCACTAGAAATTGGATCAAGCCTGTGTTATATTTATTGACATTAATTTTTTTATGCATTTGACAGATCCAACATGGCACAGAAAACAGAAAATGGCCTAACATTTAACAACATTTATTTATTTATTTAAATTTATTTGTTAATTTATTAATTTATTATTTTTTTTGCCCAAATAGAATGGGTTATGTGCTGCTTGGACCCTGCGCTGTCCTTTATTCCCTCTCTAAAGATCTGCAGTGGCGTGTCATAGATCCCTCAATCTGCAAAGTAGGACGATGAGCAAATAATTTTGTGCAGTGGATCGAGTTTAGATGAATCATTCGTAAGGCCAAATGAAATCTCCAGTAGACACGGACCTCCCTTCAGAGAACATTTCACATCCAGACTTCCCTTTCTCTTTTTATGTGCTGCTTTGCTCATTTGACAGCACTGTAGAGCAGTTTCACGGCGTTTTCCCTTCGTCATTGATCTGCGGGTCAGTGTTTTCACAGCTAAACTGACACTGTAACCTGTGTTTGTGATTCAAGCATAGCTGGTTATTGATCAGCGTCCGTCGGGTTAGCTGAGCATCGATAACCACTCACAATGAGCTTCGTACTGTTGGAGTCTGCCTTTTCTGGTAATTTTATTTTATTTTAATGATAACAATAAAATAGCAAATTTAAATTAATTACTTATCCTATATAATCTTATGTGTGTGTGTGTGTGTGTAATGGCAAAATCAATGTTTGGAAATGTAAACTGATATTTGTAATAATTTTGGCCACCACTGTATACTTGAAGAATTTTCCATTGTTGTAGTTTGAAGCAATATGTTTGTGTTCGATTCTTTGTATTGTTCTGCTCAGTGAACCTTTGAATTGTTTGTTTGCAAAAGTTTGAGCCTAGGGCTTCTTTATCATTTGATGCAGGGAGGCATTTGCTGCCTCTATGAATTTGTTAGTCACCTTTGTTGATTGTGAATATCCAGCCATATCTGGCCAGAGCCGAGGGAAGAATGTGGCAGGATGGATCCAGCAGAGGAATTCTGCCATAGAAGAATAATTAAAGCTGGAAATGAACAGGAGTGATTCTGTTCTTGAGATGAATTCAGTGTGGTCCAGAACAGGAAGTTCTGATTTGATCAGACTCTCTCTGGAGAAAGAAGCATCGCCAGCCGGAGGCTCACAGCCAGGTTTGGTGTCAGTCTCTTTATTTCATAGCCAGTGTCAATGTGACAGAAAAATAATAGATTGAACAAATGGTTCTGCTTGATCGGATGTAAGGCTTGATATTTGTGTGGATGTCTTGTATAGTATCATGCTGCTTCATAATTTTTTTTTATATCAATTTTATATTTTAGTCATTTAAGCTTAGTCTTTTTTTAGTAAGTGTTGATGGATATACAGTATATGTGTGTGTGTATACACATTTATTCACACTGAACACACATTTCTCATTTCATCAAATGTGGATACGTGGAATTCAGCGTGAATATGTGCATGAAGGAAAATGGAATCACTATTCAATGCACTGGTGCATGCACTTTAAAAGTAGATTCGCAAAAAATAATGTAGAGATAAATTAAATTCAGTGTTCATATGCACACATAAAAGAAAAAAAAAGCAATAACAATTCAGGTTGCATGTAAATGCATGAAAGAAAAGATCAGTTGTGGCTGAGCACACATAAGTGTTGTACTGACTGATTTTTTATTTTATTTTTCTCAATTCTTTTGCAAATATTACTATTACATCATCAGTGATGGCAAGATTTCTGAATGTCGAAGTGACCTGCATTAAAAAAAAAGTGGCAACTGAGAGATTTTATTCTGACCTCAGACTCCGATAAGAGCTATTTTTACAAGTTGAAACTCATAATTACGGTAATTCAGTGGGGATTTTCAAACTTTAATGTCAAATTTAAGTGCTACAGACATCTGTTAAGCAGTCGGAGCTGAATTAATTGGAGAATTTTGTGAAGACGAAGAAAAAGAATCTGAGGGAGGGATCTGAAGTCTGAGTGCCACTTTGAAGCGTTGTAATTAATTGATCTTATATAACCATTCAGAGTCTACCACACATTTTTAGGTGCTCGATGATTCAGCCGTGACAGTGAGAGATATCCCTCGTTCTTTCAACGCTGATTAATAGCGGCGCGTCGACCAGCCTGAACTGCGTTTGAAGGACATTGCTCTTGTCTATAGCTTTGCAATTCAGAACGAGCAGATTGAAAAGGGTCTTTTGTGTCGCTCAGACCTGATTCCCTCTAGTGTTTCTTTCAGCGTTGAGTAGTGCACTTGAGAACATGTGCCCTGATCTTGAAGAAGACAAGACGGATGTTTCCTTTAGCCTTGTGGAATAAAACCCTCGAGCAGGTACGGCTGTAGTGTGATTGTAGTGGCCTGAAAGCACCAGACACCTTCATGTCTGCCAGCCGAGAGTCAGCGCTAATGTGGAGCAAATGAGATGAGAAGATAAACTCTTGCTGAGGTCGCCCCTGCTGTTTCTGTGCTTTTATATAGATTTCCAAGTAAAATTTATGCTGTTACATGACAGCGCTCCACCTTAGCATAACTCTTAGTATAACCCGCTTAATAATTCATCTAAATGACCACATGGTTAAACATTTACAGGAGGGCTGTTAATAGATCGCTGACATTTATGTTCTAGAATCTAAGAAAGCTTAGGAACAGAGTTTATCCAAACCTCTCGGTAGAAACCCTTCTGATCTGGTTAGTAAGAGTTTGTTTGAAACCATTTGCATGCACATCCTGCGGCTCAGTGGTAGAGTATTGCGTTAGCAGCGCAAAAGGTTGTGGGTTCAATTCCCAGGGAGCACACATACTAATAAAAAAAATGAATTAAAAAATTATAGCCTGAATGCACTGTAAGTTGCTTTGGATAAAATCAGCATCTGCCAAATGCTTAAATGTAATCATGTACCAGAGGATGTGTGCAGTTTTAGAGTGCAAACTATGTGATGATTTTAAGAATGTCTACTTATATTATCAATAATAACAATTATATATAATAGATATTGATATGAATATACCTTCTAGTACTGATGCAAAGTGGCCTGCTATTGCAATGTTAACCACCTCAAATGGCCACAGCTATTGTTTGCGAGCTTTCCTAGTGGAAAGTATGAATTTGTCGTCTAACTTTTTGTCATAGAGAAATGTTGTCTGTTTAGGTTGAATTGTTTTGATGTCCTATGGGTGCATGTGAGTTTTAAACAGCAGCTCAGACTTGTGTAATACACAGAACCCCTGCAAACTCCAGGAATCAGTCTGCGCATGTGGCTCTGCCGGGTCGGGCAGTTTTTTGTATGGAGTTTGCATTTATTTGCATGTCTGATTGCCCTTTTTCTCCCTGTCTTTGTTCTGTTCATCATTTTGGAGGAATAGCTCCACCCGTCTACAGCTGATCTACCTATCATTTTCACATCCCCTAGCAACAGCTCTTTATAATACTGTACTAAATATAACACTTGGTAAGGTGTCGCACCAGAGCCGTGTGTGTATGCATATGTTGCGGAGTCTTGTTTCCGTACAGATCCAGCTTTATCCGTGGGCATGTGTGTGCTGTAAGTCTCACTGATATATGACATTACACTAACTGTGCTTTCTGATGCCAGTCGTCTTGACAAAGAAAAGTCCAGATCAAATTTCAGTATAAAATTAAAAGAAAGAGCGTTACGAATATTAAACTGGTCCTATTTTATGCCAATCTTTTCATGACAATTAAGCATAGTTTTCACCTCAATGAACATTAACATAATGCACCCTGAAATGTAATCATTGATTGTTTTTGTAATTTTACATTTCTGTCATTTCTGATTCTCAGTAGACTTTCACGACTGTAATACGGGAGCACAATCCAATGATTTTGATTAAGAAAAATTGTAATTTTTAAAATGCTGCCATGCATAAATGTTTGAAGATGAAATGGAGGGCTATTATTTGTAAAGTGAATCAAGAGAAAATGAGCTAAAATTATCTCGTATTGTCTACAAACTGAACACACACACGCAGAGAGAGAGAGATCGTCTCTGAATACTCCTGAAATAACAACCAACCACTGAACTTGTGTTCAGAATACAAGATTGAATGAGCATCCTTCATGTTCCTACATCATTCATCTGTTGGATAATTTTTGGTGGATTTACTTTCTGAATGAAGAATTTGTATCCTATTAAAGCTGCTGTGGATGAACAGACAACAAAGCTTAAGACATTCTTAAAATCAACATGAAAATGTCATTCTTAACCAATTATACTGCAATGTGATGCATTTCAGTGAAACAGAACATTGAGAAAAAAAAATAATAAAATAATATATATATATATATATATATATATATATATATATATATATATATATATATATATATATATATATATATATATATATATATATGTATATGTGTGTGTATGTATTATATTAAAAGTTATTTTATGTAAGGAATTTATTGGTTTCTGAAAATATTTTTTTTTCCTTTTAAATAAATTTAATTTATACAAAAATACCAAAACATGGAATTAAATTGTTCGCAAAATAATAATAATTTATAATATAATAAATATATCATTACATCATATATGTAATTTATTTCTGTGATTCAACGCTGAATTTCCAACATCATTACTCCAGTCCTCATCCTTCAGAATATTGGAAACAGTTTGTCTGTTTATTTATTATCATTATTAATTTATTTTTTATTTTTACTGGAACCTGTGATACTTTTTTCAGGATCCTTTAATGAATAAAAGGTTAAAAAGTTTTTTTTTCTGTATTTTTTTTTTTAAATCAAATAAATGAAGCCTTGATGAGGATAAGATAATAATAAATAAAAAAAAACATAAAAATCGTACTACTCCAAAACAAACCTAAACCTTTATTTATCATAAACAACCCATGAAACACCCTTTTTTTTCATAATCCAGTTCAATCGACTCAAAGTTGTGCCCTATTTTCATCTTAATATTGTTTCATACATCACATTATTTTGACGGCTAAGTGACGATGTGTTTTGTGGCATTTAAAGACTAAGCTTTAAATGAAACAGGACTTGTTGGAACGGATCTTGATTAAACAGCTTGTGTTTAGTCGGTGCCGGTGGCATTGTTCTGTTCCAAAAACGCTTTCTGTTTCTGGTGAAATGCTATTTTGGGACTTGAAATAACATTTGGGTTTGCAGAGTGAAAAACTTTATTTCACCAAGTTTTACGTCAGGAGCGAGGGAGCATGCAAAGCAAAACATTTGGCTCGGTTTATTAAAAAAAGCTTGACATTTGCCTTCTCGGTTTTTGATAGCGACTGTTAAATCATCTTTACCAAAACAGACAGCCGTACGAGCCAAGACATCTACAGCTGTCCTGTCAGTGAGAGATTATTGAGCTGCTGTAGTCCTGCGGTGCAGGCTGGCTGTCTCTGTGTCATTGACAGTAGCCCACAGGGACCGCATCTCCCAGCATGCCGCTCTCCGGGGACGGGGCTCGTGTGACAGCTCTGCCTCCGGCGCTTGAAGAGACACAGAAAACTCCTCATCGGGATAGATGGAGACAGCTGAGAACAGCTTTCTTCACTATCAGTAACACAAAACCTGTTTTATGTGGGTTTTGTTTAATTTTAAAGGGTTTGTTCATCCAAGATTTGTCAGCATTTACTTTTTTCTCTTAGGCGGAAATCAAAGGACATCTTTTCTTTTCTTACTGTAATAGTGAATGTGGACTCAAGTCGATGAGCTGCAAAAATGTTAAAAATAGTCTGAATTACAATACCATACAGTTCAATAAGGTTTTGAAATTATAATAATTAATAATAATAGTTTGATAAAAAATGACATACATTATGAAATATATTAGTTTAAAAATGAATGTTTTCTATTTGATTATGTATTAATATTATGTAATATATTCCTTTGATGCAAAGCTAAATTTTGAGCAGCATCACTCCGTCTTCAGTGTCACATGATCCTTCAGAAATCATTCAAAAACATTTCTTCTTATCAATATTGAAAACAGATGTGCTGCTTAATACTTTTTGTAAAAACTGATTTTTTTATTTTATTTTATTTTTTGTACCCAGGATTTTTTGATAATTAGGAAGTTCAAATGAATTTATGTATTTAAAACAGAAATCATTTGTAACATTATAAAGGTAATTACTGTCACTTTTAATCAGTTTAATGCATACTTGTTGAATAAAAGTTTTAATTTCTTAAAAAAAAAAAAAAAAATATATATATATATATATATATATATATATATATATATATATATATATATATATATATATATATATAGTAATGAGAACTGTGTTACAGGATTGAGGAAGTGTACAGCTGAGAAAAACAGTAGCTTGTGTTTGTGATGATTTCTGAATGACTTCTTATTGCGGTTTCGTTTTCAATAAATGTGAGCTGAAGAGTTTTGCCTCTCTGCATGGTGTTTCAGCAGAGAAGAGTTTCTCTGAACGCCTGTCTCTCTGTCTGCAGATCTGACTGTGACGTGATGGCAGACTGCAGGGTCGGAGACGATGTGCCATTAGAGGTCAAACTGACCAACCGCAGCAAGAGCGTCATCGGATCGTTCTCTCTGACCGTCGTCCCCTTCCAACACTACCAGAACGGAGTCCAAAACTACGACCTGCAGGATACCGTCTCTTTCATCAGCGCCAGCACCTTCTACATCTGCACGGTGAGCAACAGGAACATTTAGCTCTCAGTCACAGGTCACTTACATATGTGTTGAGCAAGGTTTCTTCCTAAAGAAATCCTCATTTAGTTTTCCACAACCATTTTCCATCTTCTTTAAGACTTTTAAAGAGAGATTTGCAAGACTTTTACAATATATACATTATTGTAAATATTGTATATATATATATATAAAGTGTATTTATAAGTATACACTATATATATTCATACACATACACAGACACACACACACACACACATATATTATTTTACACAAGTCATCAAATCAGTGAAAAAATATAGGAATTATGTAAAGACCAGTAATGTTAAATTCATATATATATATATATATATATATATATATATATATATATATATATATATATATATATATATATATATATATATATATATATATATATATACACACACGTTATATAGTGTTTTAGTAATCAATTTTTATAAAACAAAAGTAGATTGAATCTCAAATAAAATGAGAACTGAGCTCTATTTAAAACCATGATTTCCAACAATGAATCCCGTTTACTCTGTTCACTTTTTGGTCCTCTTGAAGCAGTCTGGGTTTGGTTGTTTTAAAGAGGACAGACTGTTCACTTCTGCAGCTGTAAGACTTGTCTTTGACGGCCACAGGACATGTATGTGAGGAGTGTGTAGGCTGCAGGTGTTTGAGGAGTGTGATGTTCTCGCCCGCAGGTGAACCCTACAGAGAACTCGGTGTGTGTGTCTTCTTATACACCGGTGATTTCTATCCGAATATCAAGTTCCAAGATGACAGCACGTCCCGTGACCTGCCGCCCACCTGGTTCTGTCTGCCCAGCATCCAAAAGCCCAGGAGCCAGTCGAACGCTGAACTCTGACCTTTGACCTTTGACCTGACGGACTCAGTATATTTGAGTCTAGAGTGAGTGCATTTCTAGTGTATGATGCATTTAGAGTTTAAAGATCGAGTTTGTGCCAAATCCTCTACTTTACACTCCGTTCTGAAGCCCTCATTCTCCTCTTTAGAGACAGACTAAAGGATGAAGAACATTTTTCAGGTAACCACTAACTGAAAACATCTAAGGAGGGATAACAATTTGGTCCGGAATCGTTCTTTTTAAGTGATCGTGACTGTGAAGAAATGCAGAATGTGCTGGACTGCACAACAACGTCATGCTTCTAATCCATGAATCATCTCCTGCTCATATTTAAAAAAACACACAAGATTAAATTTGGTTGAAGCCTGTTTTTAACCATTAATTTTTTTTTGCATTGTGAAATTATTTTAATGTAATTTTTAAAAACATTTTTGCCTTAAGTTTGCAATCCTCCAATATTTGTGTTATATTGCAATAATAATATATATAACTAATATATATTTTTTTAAAACAGACTTAACATTAAACAGTCAACAGATTCTTTAAATAATATAATATAATGTATTTGTCTGTGTGTGTGTGTGTGTGTGTGTGTGTGTGTGTGTGTGTGTGTGTGTGTTTCATTATGGTAGTGAGAGTAGGAAGGGAAATGTTCCTAATTGTTGTAAGAATAATTGACAATTCTGAAAAATCTTTCTGGATAAAAACAGGCTTTTTAATAAAAAATTATTTGGGGCTGAAATATGATCTAAATATGTTCTCAGCAAGTGTTTAGGGGTTTGCCTTAATCGTGCATGTAAATATCAGTTTCATCTGTCATCTGTAGTATTGTATTAAGCAGCTTTTAGCACATTTGGATCAGTTTTTAGGGGGTTGGTGATGATTGCTTGAAATGTTGAAATATGAATGCTTTTTTTGTGGTGTGGTCCAGCGATGATAATGCGAGAGGTGCTGAAATGGTCTACATTATGTGCTGTAATGGTAAGTGATTGCAGATGCAGTAATTCAGTTAGCATTAAACATCCACTCAGGGATTCCAGCGCTGAGATTGTCTCAAAGTCCATCTGACTCATTAACAGAAGAGGTCCTTTGCTTTTCAAATGACTGATGTAGAAGTTCAGATAACATTACAGTGGCTGTTTTTGCATAATATTTAGGTTACAGATTAAAGGATCAATAACTAGACTGACTAACAATATCAGATTTAAAAAAAAGTTTGTTTTGGTTCCATTGTCATAAAAAATGGAGTTGACCGAATATTTTACAGTATATTTTGAAAATAATAAAAATGTTATAATGTCGTTAGTCTTTCCTCTTACAAAGATAATAAAGTAACATTATACAACATAAGCTTGCTACGACTGGGGAAAAAATATAAACTAAATAATTGATTGTAGACACTGATTTTAGTTTTAAACGTAAAAAAAAAACAAAACAAAAAACACTTGCATATAATTGTGAATTCTACTGGCTTTTGAAATTAAATGCAGTCTACAATCAATAATCCTCATATTTAGTTTTATTTTTATTTTTTCTTCCCCAGTGGTAGCAAGTTTATTTAATATGCACAATTTGATAAAATTATCTTTGTACGAGGAAAGACTGTTAAGGACTTTTTTCAAGCCATTTTAATTACATAAATTATTTTGAATTATGAATGAATGCTAAATAGAAAAGTACAGTTTTATTATTTTTTTTTAACCTTTGTTTGTTTAAAACTTCCAAATGTTCAGACAGCTGCTCACGACAATCAGCAGTGATCAAATAGAAATGAATAATTTTAATGACACTTTAAAACTTTTCATATTTATCTCAGTTAGCATGAGTTAATGAGCCGAGATGCTTAAACACACACCAGCTCTGAATGATGAACCCAACAAACTCAGAATACTGATTTTTACCGCCCAGACCTTACAACTTCAATTATGACTCTGTCTGTGTGTGTGTGTGTGCATGTGTGTCCTTGATGTCCATTCGTGTGTGTGTTTCCTTCATGTTCCGTCATGAATGAGATTATCTCAGCACAGGTTTCCTGACGTTCACTTTGATCTGCTCTGTCACCACAGGATGGAAAAATTCAGGGGCTTCATCAAACACACACACACACAAAATACAGTGAAAATGCAGAATACTGTTTCTTAATCTTCTCAAGGGGATGAACCTCTACTAAATCTACAGCACATTCAAGGATGTCACTGCTGACCTTGACTTCATCCATTTGACCTTGAACGCAGTCTTAGGTCATTGGCATGCTTTGAAGCTTGAAAATGAGCATAGAAGAGATGGTTTTATGCTAATGTCAGCTTTAACACACATCGGCAATTCTGAATGGAACACGTAAATCGAGCTTAAATACAATCAATGCGCTTTTATGCATTTCTGTACATCACTGTAAAATTCTCCATATACATCAGTTTGTAGGTTTTTTCAGATAGCTGAATCTAGAAATTAGAGAAAAAAGCATGGTTTTTCACATCGATTTCTATCAGTCGATCTAATAGAGGTCTTCTTTCATAGTATTAGTAAGAAAACATTCCACATTATAGTGTTTTACTACACTATTTGTGTCTGTAGATTTTAATTACAGTACAAAAATGAGTTCTCAAAATGAGTTTTTATTAATGCACTAAAAATCTCCACTTCAGCAGCACTTACATAAATCAAACTTTAGTGCTACTTCCATCTGTATTCTGAAAGTTTTTCTGATTCTGATTTGTGTTCCATTTTATTCCTAAAAATATTCCAAATTTGTATTTTCTGATTTATGCAGTGATAAAAAGAGAAATCCAAAATCCCCTCAGTAAAAACCTTGAACACTTATATGGCAACAAAATGAAACAAGAAATTTGAGCCTGGCTTTATGCAATTTCTGTCCCGGAAGTCAATGCAAATTAATGCATATTTAATTATATAATGCAAAATCTGAAAACTTGTAATATAAAGCATTGTCGTAATGTATTGTGATTCATCAACTGGGGGAAGTATGTTGATATCTATTAGTAAAGATTTTACCTGTTGCACCAATAATGTCTCGCCTTGAAGGAATAGTTTTCCAAAAAATGAGAATTTGCTGAAAATGTACTCCATCAAGCTATCCAAGATGTAGATGAGTTTGTTATTTCATCAGAGCAGATTTAGGTAGATGTAGATTTACATCATTTGATCACCAGTGGATCCTCTGCAGTGAATGGGTGCCATCAGAATGAGAGTCCAAACAGCTGATAAGAACATCACAATAATCCATAATAACTCTTCTTCTTCCAATAAAATAGTCCACCCTCTGTTGCAGTAGTGTAGCCAGAAAAGAGACTCTGGGTGTGCATATGAAAATCTGGGTGTGCCACATTTATTGTCAGATTACTGTGCAAAATTATGGGATAGTATTTTTGTCACACTGCTTCCGTCCAACCATACTCCTATTGTTAATTTGCAGGTCGTGTCAAAATGTAGTTAATTGTTAAATGTAATAATTTTCTTCCAAATATGATAATTTTGAACTTTAGCCATTTCATTTTGTTTATTTTTCATTACAATTTATTCACTTTAAATAAATTATAATATATAATTATAGGATTAAAATGAATTGTAGTTGCTCAATATAGATCTTTTTTTTTCATGTTTTTGTAATGTCTGGGAAGCCAGAATGCACATGCATCAACAGAAACATTTATTAGCTGAACGCTGTTTTTTTACGTGCCATTTATAGCAAGACATATTACAGATGATATTACAGATGCTTTGTCAGATTTAAGTTGAAGCGCGTGCTGAACCGTGTGTGGTGAACCGAACGGTTTGTTTTTTTTTTATTTCAGCAAACCGTGCCATCCCTATTACCTCAATGATCAATCAATTTGCAGGCCTAAAACAATCATGCCCGAGCAGACGGATATTAGTACATCTCATCACACCGGCACCCGCGTCTAAATCAGTTGTATGGTCTGGTTTTCAGTCTAAAACAGTTGTGTCAAGTATAAATGCCTCGTCTGTTTCGGGAGGTGCGCGCGCAGTCAGCGGAGGCTCGCACCTCCCAACTCGCACCAGAGGCTCGCACCTTTTTTTCTCAGATTTTGAAAAATCTTCGCGATCGACTTAAAATGCTTCCAAGATAGACTTGTCGACCGCGATCGACGGGTTGGTGACTCCAGATATAGCGACCAACTTTTTTTGAGCAAGCATTGATTATGCGTGACACAGTCTCAATTTGTGGGAGGCATGTATTGGGCTTCAAACGCTGTGCGCTCACGCGCTACGCGGGACGGGTGATCAACCTACCTGGCACACCCGTCTAGACTGTGTCCACCTTTGTGTGTGGGTCATGTACATGCTGAATCGACAGGTAAAAAAAAAGTCCAAATATTCATTTATCACCTGTTTTGACAAACACTTCCTGCTTCGATGTCCAGATCTGAATTTAAAAAAATCTCAAACATGCTACGAAGTGCCGATCTGAATCAACCGAGTCGCGAACAGGCTCCGAAGTGCCGATCTGAATCAACCGAGTCGCGAACAGGCTCCGAAGTGCCGATCTGAATCAACCGAGTCGCGAACATGCTCCGAAGTGCCGATCTGAATCAACCGAGTCGCGAACATGCTCCGAAGTGCCGATCTGAATCAACCGGGTCGCGAACAGGCTCCGAAGTGCCGATCTGAATCAACCGAGTCGCGAACAGGCTCCGAAGTGCCGATCTGAATCAACCGAGTCGCGAACAGGCTCCGAAGTGCCGATCTGAATCAACCGAGTCGCTAACAGGCTCCGAAGTGCCGATCTGAATCAACCGAGTCGCGAACAGCCTCCGAAGTGCCGATCTGAATCAACCGAGTCGCGAACATGCTCCGAAGTGCCGATCTGAATCAACCGAGTCGCGAACATGCTCCGAAGTGCCGATCTGAATCAACCGAGTCGCGAACATGCTCCGAAGTGCCGATCTGAATCAACCGAGTCGCGAACAGGCTCCGAAGTGCCGATCTGAATCAACCGAGTCGCGAATAGGCTCCGAAGTGCCTGTCTGAATCAACCGAGTCGCGAACAGGCTCCGAAGTGCCGATCTGAATTAACCGAGTCGCGAACAGGCTCCGAAGTGCCGATCTGAATCAACCAAGTCGCGAAAAAAAATATGTATATATTCTAAACAACAATAGCCCAAGTTTAGTAAACATTTTTAATTGAGACTATAAAAAATAATTCTGCATCTGTTTTTAGGTGTGCCAGCTGCCACTGTGGGTGGCACAGGCACACCCTGGCACACCCGTGGCTATGCCACTGCTCTGTTGTCTTCTCATCACAATCCAGCAGCATATCAGTTCATGCCTGGTTTTGCTTGTAAACACTACTTGATCTGTGCATATTTCTCTCCTGATTCAAACAAGATGACCTTTTCACTGGAGAAAGCAATATAATGAATTATGGACTCTGGATATGGATTATGGATCAGTTTCTTACAAACTTTCACTTCACAAGATATTAATTGATGTACTGGAGTTGTGTGGATCACTTCAGGAACATTGTGATGTTTTTATCAACTCCTTAAAATGAAAGTTAAAAATTAATAATAAACAAAGTGGAATATAAAGTTGTGATCTCACTGTTGAGATCTTGTTGATCTGCTACTAACTGATTCCGTGAACTTCACGAACTTCGCAATTTTGGCTTTGATTTGTGTACAATAGCTCAGTCTGTGCACAAGCCGTCCGATGCTCAACCTATATAATGGCGATAACATATGACAACCACAGAGCGCTTTCTCACGCTCTACTGCTACCTAAAGCTGAACTGTGCGGTTGTAAGTGCACACTTGTGTGGATTAAGTGCACTTTCACACACTCAGCAGTGAGCGTCCGCTGCTGGAGTGCTCTCACAGCACGTGGAAGGAGAACCAGAGGCCGCTCAAGTTATTCTTGCTGATTCAGCCACTCCAGAAGAGACACTGAATGGTTTTCTCCATCCAGCTCCTTCTCTTAGCCACAGTGTGCAAACAGCAATGCATTGTGGGAGACAGAGACTCAGCAGGGGGATCTGAGAGGCATTTGTGTGTCTGTGGAGTCTGATCCTGATCTTTGGCGGCTCTGGTTTGTCTGAGTGGCCTCTCTGTGGCCCTCCGTCTCCTTGGCAACCACCTGCGAACGAGCGGGAGTCTTATCAGTCAGCAGACAGCATCCTTCAGGCGCTGCAGAGCCACAGTCACATCTCTCTGGCTCTCACTCTGGCTGTTGGGTCATGACGCAAAAATATAGCGGAATAGGCCAAACACCTTGGTGCGTCGCAGGATGGAAAGTTTGCTTGACGTCATCTTATTCTCACAAAACACGATAATATGACCCATACTCTACATTTATTATGGGCGACAAATATAAACATTGCAGTTTGTTTGCGCAGTGAAATATATTTTTTTAAATAAATAATCATTTAAATAATTATAAGCAAAAGTGTTTTTTAATCCCCCTTGGTCCATTCGCCATGGTGCCCGGTGCAACCACACTAGTAGCACCGCCCTAAGGACGGCCCCGCTGCAGGATGAACCAAATCAATGCATCTCTCTGTGTTTCTACTGTAAGATCTGCGTGTGAACTCCGAGATGAGACCCAGTGAAGAGAACACAGAAGAGAGGCCCTGTGTAGTGCCAAATGTGTGTGTGTGTGTGCGTGTGTGTTTTGTGGAAAACAACAGCAGTATTTTTTTAATTTCTTTTCTAGTATTCTTTTCGTCTGTTGCTGGTCTGTCTGTCTTTATCTCTCGTTCTCTCTCTCCCCAGAGGATAATGCGGATAATGAGAAGCTAATTTATGAAATCATAGGCTAGAACAACTTTTCCTGTGATATATTATTTTGTGTCTGTGTTCACCTGTAATTTTCAACCGCTTGAACATCCTTGACTGTGCCACCAGATATAGCCACCCATTTTTTTGAACACACTTTTCTAACCACACAGCCTTCTAATCTTCA
Source organism: Carassius auratus (assembly GCF_003368295.1). NCBI lineage: Eukaryota > Metazoa > Chordata > Actinopteri > Cypriniformes > Cyprinidae > Carassius > Carassius auratus. Next base: position 22,606,505 of record NC_039261.1, on the reverse strand, counting down.
GTGACTCAGAACCAACTGCTTTTACACAGCAACACATTTCACAACACATACTGTTCCATGGCATCTTTATAAAATAATCGAGCTAAAAGCGATAGTGCCATTTGCGATGCCCAGTGTCATGGGTTCAATTCCTTAGTAATGCATGAACTTCCCAAATGTATGCATTGAATGCAAGTCACTTTGAAAAAAAATGTCTGCCAAAGGCATGAATGCAAATTACACATGAATTCTTGACAGAATAACATTGTCTGATTTGATTGTACTTACCCTCAGGTCATCTAAGTTATGGATGAGTTTGTTTATTCATGGGAACAGATTTGGAAAAGTTACATTACTTCAACCATTGCATCACTTGCTCACCAATGAATCCTGTCCAGTGAATGGGTGCCGTCAGAATGAGAGTCCAAAGGGTTGATAAAAACATCACAATAATCCATAGAAGTCTGTAATAACACTTCCTCCAGTCCATCTGCTGTTGTCCTGTTGGGGTGTTTTGGCTTGTAAACAGCACTATATCTGTGAATATTTCTCCCCTGATTCAGATTAGATTACATTTTCACTGGAGAAAACAATATTATGGACAGCTTATAAACACAGCTTTTCACTTCACAAGTTGTTAATTGATGGACTGAAGTCAGGTGGATTACTTGTGGATAAGTGTGATGTTTTTATTATCTGTTTGGACTCTCATTCTGACGGCACCCATTCACTACAGTGGATCCATTGTTGAGCAAGTGATGTAATGCTAAATTTCTCCAAATATTTTCAGATGAAAAACTCCTCTTGGATGACCTGGGGGTGAGTATATTTTAAGCAAATTTTCATTTTTGGGTGAACTATTCCTTTACGCTTCTTGGTGTAAATGACTTTATCATAGCCAGTCTGGAGAGAATGTAAACATGCATGACAAATGTGTAAATACTGGAGCTCTGCATTAAATATTGCAGTGTAAACGTAGCCTGGTATACCTACTACTGTTTATTATGTTGTTAAAAATAATCAGAGAACAAAAATGAGAAAAAGAAAGAAAAGAAAAAACCACTTGCTGCTTTTCAGTTTTCTTTGTTCTTTATACCTATATCAAGAATGCCCCAAAATGCCAAAGCAGAGAGAAAATGAAGACAAATCGAGACAAATGAAGCGTAGTTGCTCAAAATAGCACTGCTCATGAATAACTTTACAATATTACCTGAAAAGAGAGCGGTGTATTGATCTGTGATGTTGTGTTAGCGTTGGGATATTGAGCTGCCTGCTTACTGAACTCTGACAGTAAATTGAGGGTCTTTTAGCTTAAGTGGCTCTAATATTGCATTACAGAATAGTCTATACATAGTTCACTTATATTTAGCTCACTGCTCCCAAAGCATTTAGGTTTGTTAGAGTTTGTACCTTAAACATGTCACTTAATGTTACTGGTTACTCAAGATAAGCTCTTTATTAGCACAGAAAATACTAACATTTTCACCTCAAACATACCATTTTTATGGAATAATTAACAAGCTATTAATAATCTATTAATACTCTATTAATAAGCTCACTAATAATAAAGCATAAAAACAACAAATGAGGGATTTTTAAAACTGAGAGAAGTGTGAGAATTGTTTCCTTTTAATAGAGCCAAATAATAGCTTAATTTTTATAAATAATTTTGCATATGCACACAATGCACGCATTTCAAATGTATCCATCCTTTGGCTCTACTAACAAAAGAGGGGAAAAAACATAGCTTTTTTAATTATTTTTTTATTTTTTTTATTTTCTGGCTTAAATGAACCTGTCTTTACTTGAGGGATTTGACCCATTCCTTCCCGCTTGCAAATGAGCTCCAAGGAACCAGGAGTTTAATTAATTTCAGTGTTTCCAGCAACTGAGCTCAGAGATTTACCTAAGCTCTCTCTCTCTCTCTCTCTCTCTCTCTCTCAGCCACACCCTTCATTAAATGTGCCAGCACAGGTGTGAAGAGACAAAAAGGTCAAAAGATAAAACCAAAGATGGATCAGTATGAGATTAGGCAAAGAACAATCTCAGAGAAAAGGTTGCGCTTACACATGAGAGAGTTTTATATATTAATGTGCAAAGCTGAAAACGAGAAAAGACAGAAATGGATCTGAACTTTGGTCACGTGTTGGGGAGTAACTGCAATATTTTTTCAGTCTTGTCTTGTAAAAAGAAAACTAAAGTGCTGGTTTTAATTTTGTATTGCGCACAAATCCTTAAAGATGAGTAAACCTAAGACTTAATCAAACATGCTCCCTGAAACAGACCTGTGAAACTCTGGTTCATTTCAGCACATGTTTTGCTTTGGACAGTATTCCAGGGATTTGATTCATTCAAATAGCTGATTCGAATGAACTGGTTCACTTGTTGATTCACCAATTCATATGAATCATTACTCACAAAGTTCCTACAAATCATATTGACTTAAACAGTTTGGGGTCAGTAAGGTTTTGAAAGAGCTCTTGTATGCTCACCAAGGCTGTTTTTATTTGTATTAATATTATAGTAATATTGTGAAATGTTTTAATTTATTTTAAAAAGAAATTTACTCCTGTGAGGGTAAAGAGGGAATTTTCAGCATCTTTACTCTAGTTTTCAGTGTCACATGGCCCTTTAAAAATATTTTTTATTACTGTTGTCAATGTTGAAAATATACAGTATCTTAATATTAAACCATTTCGGAACTTCAGAGCGGGACCGTGAATCTTTTGATAGAATTCTGAACATTAAACAAGCTGACCAACATTTTTCTGTGTGGGTAATGCTGTCAAACAAGTGAATGACATCTTCCTCAAAAGAGTGACAAAAAACTTGACAGTTCAGTATAATTATGTCCATTATCCTTCAGCACTTTCCTCTATAGTGCGTTCTTCATTAAGCAGTCATCTCTCTCCCTTCACACATCTAGAAATATCCTCTAATGTGTGTGTGTGTGTGGTTTTGAATTTTGAGAAAATGAAACTAAACTTAGTGGCAGTACATCAGACAGAACATTTACCCTGTATATGTGTTTATAGACTTTAGATGTGGAGCGTTCGCCTGTGCGTCAGCGTCTGCTCGTGCCCAACGCATCTTTCTGCATGTTTACCAAAGGATTGTTCATGTTTGAGGTTGATTCATTTGCTGAAATTCTCAGCATACGGCGTCAATGTTCATTTAAAGTTTGTGTTTGGTTCCCTTGATCTAACTAGACTAAAATGGATCTGTCTGATTCTGGATGAGTTGGATAAAATAAAATAAAAGGTGAAAAACCCAAAAAATCCTAAAGTACAATGTGGGTGTTTGTCTACTTCACGATGTGGGATGCAATGCACTGTGTAAGAGGATAGTTTCACAGAGATGGATTAAAGGGATAGTTCACCAAAAATGAATATGTCATCATTTCGGCCTGATTTGCATGATTGTTTTCCTACAGCAGCACTGACTGAATCTGTTCCTTATCCAACTTAATGCAGGAGTCTTTAAATTCTGTGTAGTGCGTCCACCTTATTCTTCAACGTGAAAGTAATCTTATGGGCGAGACTTTTGTTCATTAGTCTCTATAGGGAAATAAGGAGAAGAATCAAAACGTGCCATAGTCTAAATGGCAAAACAATTTGAACCACAAGCCGGTGTGTTCATAATTAAAATACTACATTACAAATAACACGGTAAGACACACTAAATTGCAATATCAAGCAGTGAATCCAGCTGTTTTGTACAGCTAAGAATAGCTGGACACAAATGAAATCGGCCCAGATCCATAAAACTTACAAATGGCCACCCGCTCTTACAGGAAAAGTAAGTAATTAGAAGAAAAAACAAAGTGCTGTATGGTAGAACTTTTTGCCCTACAAACCAGCATGTTTATGATTAAGATATTATATTAAGATAATATGAAAACAAATACCAATTTGCAATATCATCATGCAGTATATTGGGCTGTTTTTGTACAGCTAAAATAACTGGAAGTGGTTAACACCGAAAGTTACAAAAGGCCGCACCTGATCTTATATTAAAAAATAATGTGGTTCTTGAATGCAAAACTTTTTTTTTTTTTTTTTGAGAGAAGTTGGAAGGGTTTCTTAATGAATAATTACTTAAATTTTGCCCTGTTTCAGAAAACAGGCTTGCTTGATAGTAATGTGGTTATAACATTTTGCAAAACAATCTTTGTGTTCTACAGTAACATGAAAGTCAGATTAGGAACAACATGGTGGTAAGTAAATGATCACAAATGCTTTCTTTTGATGAACTATTATTCATTTAAAGGCCAAAGCTAGGCATTTACAACAGTGTATGTTCTTGTGCATTACAAACACTTTTGATTCTTTCTGTCATTGTTTTGTTATTAAATATCTTTAGATGTTGAGATTGAGTTAAAATATTAGAGAAGTATTATATATATATATATATATATATATATATATATATATATATATATATATATATATATATATATATATATATATATATATATAATCATAATAACCTCTGCTTATAACCAGGAGACTGCAGAAATATTGGGACAGGACCTACATTTACCTACCAAAATACTCTTTTGGTGTCCAGCACACTATAGTTATTTTAGTCGCAGGATCATCACAGATGGATGCTCTGAAAAACAGAACTTTTTTTAAAAGGTCCACTTGCATTTTTTATGCTTGCACAACAGTCCATTTCACACAATTTTTGATTAACCCATCGTTTTTAATGTCCAGATGTCTACATCAGTTTATCTGATCATTTTATTCAGAGGAGACCGAAGCAGCATACATTCAGACAAGAGTTACTATATTATGAAGATAAAATGTAACCTAAAAGTTATAAAAAGTTATAACTGTACTGTATATGTATGTCTAGGGGCAAGTTGTTGCATGCAATTTTCCCAATTTATTAACTGCAATGTTTGTTGATTTGATTACCTTATAGAAATTGTGTTTTTTTTTTTTTTTCTGTTTAAATTTAGCTTTAAATCCTATAATAGGCTGTTTAATGACAGGTTTCATTGAGTTCTCAGACGTAGTGTGTAATGTGTGTTAAGTTTCTTTTCCCCTCTCTAATCGTGTTAGAAATGTTACCTGATAAAAATTATCATATTTTACTGGCTCCTGTGGTGAACTAATATTTACCCATATGGCTGCTTGGCACATTCTCTCATGCGTAACATACTGTAAACTCGCGCGCTTACGCACAAAGTTTCAAGAAGGAATAGTATCAAAGCGAGTTTTATTTAATTTTTATTGCAGTATTCATGTCATCGTTATGTTATATATATATATATATATATATATATATATATATATATATATATATATATATATATATATATATATATATATATAATTATTGCTAAATTTCTATCAGAATGTATTATGCTGCATAATGTTTCTCGAAATGCCACTCGAAATGCTTCTTTATATATATATATATATATATATATATATATATATATATATATATATATATATATATATATATATATATATAATATATATATATATAATGGTATATAATATATAATATATCATGGTTAGGGATTTCTGAGATTTAAATAGCTCTTGGGTTAAAAAAAAATAATAATAGATTAGTCCGGACTTAATGAGCAGCTGCTCAACATGATATAGTTAAAAATAGCCAGGTTTATCTGAATACCTTTTTTTTCCCTAGGTCACCTGTTGAGAAGGTGCAAATTGCATAAATGATTTCAAGCTGAGTTCGTAACGCACACGCGCGCACGCTCAACGTGGGTCTTTAGTGTGGAGTGTCTCCATCTGTGTGTGCACTCTGGTGATGCGCGCGCGCGCGTGTTTTTTATTTTTTATTTTTTCTCAGGCTGGCATACTCCGAAGTCTGCCAGCGGACGCTTGCAGTGGCATACCGTGACAGTGCAGCTTTACCGGAGTGGAGTCGATTGAAAGTCGAGCCCATCCATCCGTCCATCCACGCGTTGCCGGGGAAACAGATGGGCACGTTCCCGCTCGGACCTGTTGTTCATAGGATCATCAACCTCAGCGTTTCGGCAAAGCCACGGGAATAAGTGAGTTTCTCCTGGATTGGATCACGTTTGGAGCATCAATCGTGCGCTGCGCGTCTCCGTCGCTCATCAGATGATGCTGCTGCGTGTTCACGGGTCCTCCTCCGGTACCACCGGCATTACTCACGCACCGGCGGAGTGAGAACAGCTGAAGATGATCCTCAGATGAACAGGTCGGGGAAACTTTTTCTGGAAGATGTTCGGGGCAGTTTGGATATCTGATGGCCACAACGATGAGTTTGTTTAACCGCAGCGAAAAGGAAATTTAACAGGTGCGTAATTGAAACTCGAGCATGAATCCCAGTAGCTTCTGGCGCCTTCTCCAGTTCGGAAGCTCTTTGGAGATCACGCGGGGAGCGCGCTAGTTGATGGCACTGCGCGCCGGGAGGACTTTGCTGTGGTTCGGGCGGGTTTTGCGCAGAGTTTCGCGGCTGCAGGGCTTGTGGTCCCGGCGCTCCAGCAGTCTGCTGTGTCTCTCCACCAGCCAGGACCACGATCAAGGGACCTGTTACAACCGCAACCGGTGTCCGAAGACGCAGCAGCAGCAACAGCAGCACTGCCTATATCCGCCCTTTCCAGACTGCTGCTGCGCCTTCCCGGGGGATAAGAGGGGACATGAACCCCTCAGCCGCCGGTTCCTGGTGGCCATGAAGAGGCAGAACGTGCGGACGCTGTCCCTGATCGTCTGCACGTTCACCTACCTGCTGGTCGGGGCCGCGGTGTTTGACGCGCTCGAGTCGGACTACGAGATGCGGGAGAAGGAGCAGCTGGAGGCTGAGGAGAAGCGCCTCCAGGGCAAGTACAACATCAGTGAGGATGACTATAAAAAACTGGAGACCATCATCATGGAGGCCGAGCCGCACAGAGCAGGGGTCCAGTGGAAATTTGCAGGGTCCTTTTACTTTGCCATCACTGTCATAACCACTATTGGTGAGTTTCGGCTTCTCCACTGTCTTTCACGCAAAGTGGCGAAAAGAGTCTAGTTTGGATATAAACGTGTGTTCTTTTAGAGAGCTTGTTTTGCACTTCGTATGGTGTAATGATGGACGTCGCGTGGGGTACCTGGTTAATCATTTCAGCGGGAGGAAAAGTCCAGACTGGGGTCTGTCTGGCGAGATGAAGGGACGTTATTAGTGCAGGACTCTGGATGCACAGAAAAATCACTCTTATTATCACACCACAGGTGTTTCATTTGTTGCGTAATTTCAGAAATCGCAAAAACTACATAAATAACCAGTAAAGCAAGTTCTAAGGCGATTATTTGCATTTGTGTTGAAATCGTCACTTTACGTAATGCATAACCTGGGCTGTTTGATAAGACTGCAGTTCACATTTTATATATTTAAAAAAGCTTGAAATCTGTACTTTATTGTCTTTTTGATTTTGTTAATGTGTTTGCATATTGAGATTTTAATGTGCACGAGCTGCTGAAGCATTGCATAATGTTCTTTTTTAAAGAGATATGGGAATACTAATTTGTTTATTGATTTTTAATAAGATATAAAACATATGTCATGATTATCTATACTCACAGGGAGGATATGTAATAGTGTGGACTGTAGTGAAGTTTGTAGTTCAGCCTTGTGCCGTGGTGCTGAAAGAACAGCTCCCTTAAACAAGAGTCAGCGTGAACGAGCACCGCACCACATAAAACATTCATAATGCGTCTTTATGATCAGGCGTCGTGACAGTTCATATGAGGACATGAGACGTGCTGGAGGGTCTCAGTAATCTCTCTCGCGCGCAAACACACGCGCTGAGGTCAGATGAAGGCCAGAGTTTTGCGTGTTGCAGTATTGTATCACTGATTGAGTTCATTTCTCAATGCATCATCATTCAGTGTCATTAATGGATCAGTAGAAGCGCTGTAAAATCAATCCTGATGCAACAGGTGCCGGCTGCAGCTAAAGCTAGGTCGCCCCTCGCTGATCGTGCACATTATTATTGCAGCACTGTATTGATATTCCTCAGACATTCTGATTTTACTTTCTAAAGCCTTTGTCTTAAGCATTACACTTGTGCAGTTAATGCTCAGTGTTCAGACTCCATTCAGATTTGAATTGTAGATTCAGGCCATCTAAATCTAGATGTGTTTGCATATTGATTGGTATTTTCTTTATTGCATCTGTTGAAACAACTATAGCCGCTGCAAAGATGATGCTAAGTGTCATGACAACAGCAAAGCAGCATTTCACTTAGAACTGAAACGACAAAAATTTCAGCACCATTTCTGTGCTGCTTTGCAAAAATTACATTTTCTTCAATAAATCTTAGAATCTAAGAAATGCAACTCTTCAGCAGAAAATAGTCTCTCTCTCTCTCTCTCTCTCTCTCTCTCTCTGCTGCAAATGCTCAGGTGCTGGTTTCCTTTCACAGGTTGAACATGTTGCTTTTATAATCAGTGCTGGTCTTTTATAGGCCTCGCTTTTGAATGGCTAACATTCTTCATTTTGAATACACACTAATTGTACTGCTGTTTCATTCCTGTTTTGCAGCATCTTTCAAATTCTTTTCCGTTCAAAGAAAAGTGTAAACCAAACTGATATATGTGCTCTGGTCAACTATGTACATTTTAATCTGACGATTTATGTAATGGAAAGAAAGCAGGGCATAAATGAAGTTGGTTTTAATTACTTGTTTTATTCGCCTTTTTTGAAATGATTACATTTTCTGTCATTTTATCAAACAGGATGGAGTGAGAAATCAGTTAAGAGCATAAAACATCACAGAATTCCTCAAATTCGTCAGTTTTCCATGATGATGTCACTTCCCATTTCCAGGAGGATGATGTCATCAGGCATTTTTTTGTTTGAGGGTTTAACATACTGTAGCTGCAGTAATATTGTGGACGCTAAATTAGTTACCAATTAAAGCAATAATAATAATTTTATTTAAAAATGAGGCAAAAAATGCTATTTCTTAATAAATAGTACATTTTTCATGATAAAATTAGTACAGCACCCAAAGACATGACAAAAATAATAAACCAGGTCAGAAAGGCCAGCAAAATGAACCTCATAGTGAATTCCCTTATTTTCTTTTATTTACCTTTTAACATTTATAACAGTTTGTATTGATTTGTATGAGTGTTTTCATTTTACATTCATTTTATTATATTTATTTACTCTTTAACATTTGATACTTTATTTTTATATTCATTTTTACATGACAAACTGACTTCTAGTCAAAAGTGAAATGATAAAAAATTAACCCTGTGTTTACTGTGAAATTGTAAATGAAAGTTAATAAAAAATAAACAAATAGATTTCCATCTTCAAAAAGTCTTGAGTTCAGATTTTTTAATCGTATGATGTAATTGTTCTGCGCCTGCTCAGCAGTGCATGTTGCGTGTCCACACTGCAGGTCTACTGTACAGAATGTACTTGAGTGTTGGTACTCAGTGTGTTGACGATGTTTTAGTGGTGTGTGTGAACAGCAGCTCTCGTGTATAATGAATAAGCATCCCGTTCTGTAAAAGGACACTAATGCACAATGTGTGTTCTGCTGTGTGCGTTTGTATACAATATGATCACGAGAAACACACACGCACATGCAGGTGAGCACACAGTGTTGTGGACTGAATAAACTGTCTGTTGCTTTGTGCTGGTCATTTGTAGATCATTTGCCGACCATTTGAATATAGCTATTGGTTTTGATTAAGTTTTTTTACTAATGCATCACTAATGTGCTTATGTGAATTCATACAGCTTTCTTTCCTGCCTTACCATTGTAATTCAGTGCTGTTTGGCCATATACTATTGTGATGATACCATACTTTTTTGGGCAGAGCAATGCTTTATATTCAAAAAGCATGCTATAATGTGGTACACTTTTCTTTATTTCATTTTAAAATGTAAAGGGTATGATAATCATTCATACTTTGATTTATTTCAAAGTAGCATGGTTTTACTAGTATTGGATGATTTTAATATATTCTTTCTTTCTTTCTTTCTTTCTTTCTTTCTTTCTTTCTTGTGATTTTAACAAAATCCTTTTTGGATGGTGGTGCAAAAGCACCAGAGTGACTGGCTCTAGACATCCTCATTATTTCATCTGTGTGTATCATCGCATTGTTGAGAAGGAGAAAATAGTGTGTGTGTGAAGCCACACCTCAGCAGGACAGTGACAATACTGCAGTGCACAGCATGTGTGTGTGTGTGTGTGTGTGTGTGTGTTTACACTACTGCAGTGTCGCTCAAAGCATCCTTGATCTGATGATGACGATATTAGTAGTTTAGTTTGAAGTGCAAACTTAACTTTCCGTAAAACCTGTTATTATATTTAAGATGAATTTTGGTTTTGTCATTGAAATAAATCTGAATAATAATTTGTTTTTTGAAAATTCCATATACAATAAACTGGCAAAACTATTTACTAGATTCATTAAGATAGGAATTGCTTTTATAGCCTGATAGGTTTATTTGGTTCAACTGAAATTTATATTATTATTATTATTATTATTATTATTATTATGTTTTTTTTTTCTGAGTGTACTAAACACACTTTTCTGATATCATCCAATCAGTTCCTTATAAAAATAAATAAATACAATTATTCAAAAATAACATGTTTTACACAATATTTCTGATTATGGAAGTAAAATGGGCTAAAAAAAAATTAATTTTTATGTTAACTTTACTGATTCCTGAAACTTTATACAAACCATCTTATAAATTATATTTGTAAGTGTAAAGAAACATTAGCATATATTAAATTATAAATGATGCACATTTAAATGTAATTCTTCCTGGTTTATCAGATGTTTCTCTTTTTTGACCTCTATAACAAGTATTTAATTGTGGTTTATTTAGCAAAGTGCTTTATTTGAGAATAATTCTGGCTGAATTGCTTTTTAAATCCTAAACAATCAGTAATTTGGCAGGTAAGAAGTCAGGGTCACCGGGCTTAGATAATGCTGTATAATTTTATTCAGTTCAGTACAATGCATTTAATTGAGCTGGCACATTCAGTCCATCACCGCTGAATGTATCTGCACAGAAATGGAGAATTGTGGTCTGTATTTGCATTGATCTCTTGAGTTTGGATTTGGAAATGGAACTGGCTCGATCCTCAAGTGACCAGGTGGCTCAGCTTGGCTCGTAAACACGTGCATTAGCAATGTAAAGTTTCGGCATGAACACAATTCATCTCTTTCCATTCTAATAGAACATTCGAGCAGACACTCAAGCTGTGAGACAAGAAGGGGCTGTATTTAAATCTTTAATGTAATATTAATTTCATTATATTAATAATTCAAAGTTTTTTTTTTTTTTTTTTTTTTTTTTTTTTTAGGAATGCAGTTGATATTCAAATTAAATTATTTTTGAAACAAACACAAAACTAAATCCAGTGTCATTTACTTTTTTAACCTGTGATGTATTTCACAATTATATTTTGTACATCTATATATTTGTATATTTATTTACATTTTAACATTGTGTATTTCATAATAAATGTGTTATTTATTTTTATATTTAATTTACGTTTTAAAATATGACGTGTTTCATAATATATTATTTTATATTTATTTACTTTTAACATTAGACATACATTAAATAGATTTGATTTGATTTACTTTTTAACATAATATTTTTTATATTTATTTATTTGATATTTATTTTTATGTTTTTATACTTTTTAACATTTGAAATATTTCCTAAAATTCTTTTATAAGCTTCGCCCCGATCCTTGTGCGTTATTCACAGCTATGTGTTTGACTTTATGATTAATAATATAATTGTATAATAAGATAATTGTTTATATTGTCAGTGTCAAGACATTTATATTAATATGTATAATATAGCATAGGATTAGGAATATTTTATAAGTAATAGATTGTTCATAATGACAATTTAAGTTTGTTAATTTAACTGAAGTATTAAACTTTCATATTAATGCTAATATGTGATACAGAGGTGGGTAGTAACGAGTTACATTTACTTCGTTACATTTACTTGAGTAATTTTTCGGGGGTAACGAATACTTTTCGGAGTATATTTAAAGATGGGTACTTTATACTCTTACTTGAGTACATTTTTTGGGAAAAATCTGTACTTTTACTTCGTTACTGTGGGCGACGCCCCTCTCGTTACTTTATCTTAATGCAATAAATGCTTCAGTTTATTCCAAACGCGCCGTCTACTTTTCTCTGGACAATGAGCGATGCCCATTCGCGAATGATTCATTCTTTTGAGTCAACTCTGTTCAAAGGCTTGATCAAACCAATTGGCAAACGAGTGAATTGGTTCATGAATCAGTTTGAATGAGTCGTTCAGTTCCATGCTGCACGCGCTGAGCTCTGAAGCGGTTCACTCAGAGTTGTAACGTTTAAGAATATTAGCAGCGTTGAAAACGGGGCTATGGAACTGCACTGAATTGAAAGCTAATCTGCAAAGGCTATTATTTGCTTGCGATGGAGATCCTTATTAGATGAACGCGTGTGCTGTCTACTGTTTAACAGGTAATAACTTGGGCTACATTCGATTACAGTACACGATACCACTGTGACATTAGTTTGTTGTACGTGTGTGGCTTATAACAGGTTGAATGCAGCTTCCAACAGACAAAGAATAGCCGATTAAGATTTTATTAATTTTAATACAATCACACCAGTGCGAGTACGTTCAGCAAGTCATATCATCAGCTGCTAAATTCAGATCTGTGATCGCTTGCTGGCGCTGAGCCAGAGACAGACGCGTTTTTACAGCGCTGCGCATTAACCAATCACACACGGTTCTGTTGAGCTTTTGAATGCAATGGTTAATCAGAGGTGTTCGATGTGTCATCGCTGAAATGCTGGTGCTTCCTTCACTCGCTCACTGAATGGAGACCTCTTTCTGCCGAATTCTCTCGTCAGAAACAACAAAGTGCAGATGTGTGTACGAATCTATAATTAAGATATTGATTTCACAGTGTTAACAGTTTCAGTGATTTTAATGGTAGTTTCTGAGAGTGAATGAAATCTAGACTGTCAGTGAAAATTATGTTTAATAATGTAAATGTTATTTGCTCTCTTTCTGAACAATGAAAGATTAGTAGCAATATTTATATCACATTAACTTTCAATGTTAAATTCACATTTAAAATAAAGTCAGTCGTATTAAAAATATGTTATGGCATGACACCTATATTTGTTACTTAAATAAACAGACAGGGTTTTATAATAAATTACATAAATTGGATTAAAGGCTGATGAAATATATACATTTATACACACACACATACATTACATAAATTTTTTGTCTATATATCTATATAAAAAAAGGCTCCGTATATATGACCCAAAGTAACTAGTAACTAACTACTTGAGTAGATTTTTTATCCGATACTCTTTTACTCTTACTCAAGTAACTATTCAAGACTAGTACTTTTACTTTTACTTGAGTAAATATTTCTAGAATTACTTTTACTTTTACTTGAGTAAAGTTTTTGGGTACTCTACCCACCTCTGATGTGATATGTGCTTTTATAGTGTTAGGAAAACTATATTCATAAGCAACAGTTCACACACTTGTTGATTTTGTCTGATCTATGATCCTTTGCATTTCCTAAGCTCTCTGAGCACAGTTCAGGTGACAGTATGTTTTTAATAATTAACAGATGTATTAGTTTTGATGCGTAGAGGAGGCCGTGGATGTGCAGGAGTGTGTGTATGCATGTGGGGGGTGGAAATGTCAGAGTAGCCTGGAGCCTTGGTTTCCGTGGAGACACTGTGTGTCTTGATCATGTGTGCGGCGCTAACTCGGCGTCGAGCAGATTGCGCGGGGAGCTGGTTCCACTTGCCGTGATTAATTGCTGGGAATGTTTCCACCTTTCCACAGAGGCTGAGTGCGTCTGAGTTTGTCCATGCAGCGCGTGCTGCTCCGCTGGCCATCATGCTTTACCCACGATACACTGCCCCGGGTCAGTTTGGAGAGCTGGAAAGAGTCGACTGCGGGGCTTCTGCTTGTTTGCAATCTGAATTTAAAGAAATGAAAGCTGTTTGAACTACAAGCAAATATTTTCTGAAATGTCAAAACAATTATGAGTTATTTTGCTTTGTTGGCAGCGGTGTGAAGGAAAAATGCAGACAGGTACATTTCCAGCTCCACCAGTGGCAGCAGCACAGTAAACTCAAACAAGGTCAGAAATTAACCAGGGCTCTGGGCAAAAAAATAAATAAAATAATAATAATAAAAAAAAGAACCTAATCCTCTATTCCTATTTGTTTGTTTGTTCATTCATTAGTTTGTTTTCTTTTAATTATTTATATTTACCTTTTAACAGTTTACATTGATTTAAATTGACTTACTTATTTTTAACTTTTTAATATTTAATATTTTATTTTTTATATATGTATATCATATTTGTATATTCATTTATCTATTTTCATATGTATTTGTATTATTTTATGTACATTTATATTATATAATAATTTAATATTAAGTCTCAGCCCGATCCTTTGCATTACTTGCAACTTATTTGATTTTATAAGTTACTGTTATAAATGTTCAGATGGACAATTTAATTTAATTGAGTTAGTTGAAGTATTATAAATAAATATGAATAAATGAGTCACATGCTCTCTCTCTCTCTCTCTCTCTCTGTGTGTGTGTGTGTGTGCGTAAAAATATCCCATAATACAGGTATGAAAATTGCCCTGAAAGCCGAGTCTAAGAGACAATTATTAAGTTGATTTCTTATCCTCTCGTGTGTCCACTTACCTGCTTAGTTAGGGCAAACACTACATCACCTAATTAATATTTCTGATGATAAGAGGTACAATATGTCCTCCTGTGTCTATCCTGGTACTATCATGAGTTTGGAGCGGGATCAGTGTTTGAGAAACCTGTTTGAGAACAGTCATGATTTCTCTTGGTGACACCAGTGGCACAGAAACGATACGTTTCACGTTCCCAAACTGTTCCAGAACTGGCTGTACAAAATCAGCAGAACAGCTGATGTCATTCATTCTAGACTTCTAGATCTCTAGAGCGTGTGGAGAATGTAGCAATTAACATTCCCGTCATGAGCGTTCTAATTCCATAAAGCACACACGCTTGATTGCACAAAATGTAAAGTTTTTAGCGAGCGGCAGCGTCTTGGATCAACAGCAGTGGCTTTCATCAGCGTGTTACTGTGGAAGCATTAGACCGCTCACTCCTTCTCTCTGCTGCTATTTTTAGCTCCAGCTCTACAAGCCCACAGTCACACTCGATTGCTTATCCAATAAAGCCAAATCAATTTTCCACTAATTTCCAAAATGCTCTGTGTATATATTTCTCATATAGACTATCTATCTATCTATCTATCTATCTATCTATCTATCTATCTATCTATCTATCTATCTATCTATCTATCTATCTATCTATCTATCTATCTATCTATCTATCTATCTATCTATCTATCTATCTATCTATCTATCTATCTATCTATCTATTTGTCTGTCTGTCTATCAGTAAATTGTATGTGGAAATGTACCATGGTAAAACTATGCATTTATTTAGGAATATAACATGGTAATGCTATTCATTTTATTTTGCATGTAATATGGTAATACTATTTATTTATTTAATCATTTCTTTCTTTCTTTAGGCATGATGGCATATTATAGTACTGTGGCAGTATGATGATACGGCTGTGGTAATACTATGGTACTTATGCCAGGGTTCTAAAATTAGTTTATATATTTCTTCCAGTTATACCAACACAGTACATGTCCAAAAATAGTAGTGCCATGGTACATTTTGTACTGTTTTGTTGTTTTCCATATTAATGCCATGGTTTAGACATGCTCTTGTGTGTGTGTGTGCTCTTGTTTTTGTGACATGTCAGGACACAACTCTGTATAATGACATGGGTATGACACAGGTATTACAAGGAGAGGGTGACTTATGAGGACATGACCCATGTCCCCATTTTTCAAAACGCTTATAAATCATACAGAATGAGTTTTTTGAGAAAGTAAAAATGCACAAAGTTTTCTGTTTAGGGTTAGGGTTGGTGAAAGGCGATAGAATATACAGTTTCTACAGTATAAAAACCATTACGCCTATGGGATGTCCCCACTTTTCACAAAAACAAACGTGTGTGTATGTGTGTTACATGCTTTTTATGTTTCATGTGGATTTGGGTGTGTGATATTATAGCAATACCATCTTTCTTTCTTTCTTTCTTTCTTTCTTTCTCTCTCTCTCTCTCTCTCTCTCTCTCTCTCTATGCATCACTTGTAGCACTGCTCTGAGCACAGGGGATGGTTTGACCTTGTGTCTTTTTTTCATCCAGTGACTCAGATCATCTTCCCGTTCACGGAGAACTGCGGAGATGAGAATCCAGCTCAGTTAGTTTTCTAGATGAATTTCAAACAGTGTCATGCTGCTTTTTTTTTCTCCACAATACCTTCTCCATTGTGTAACAATAGCTGCATGGCACTTTGCCATTTTTATGAGTGATCTGTTTTTCAATTAAGTTCAGTCGGCTTGCCGTTGAGGTCTCTCTTTGCTGACTAAACATGTGGTTACAACGCTTTCGTCGAGGGGAAATGGATGGCGCTCTTAAAAGGGTTTTTTATATTGTAGTACATTTTTATTGATGGGGGTCTTAACAGGTCAGAGATATATGCTGAGCGCTGTTGTTTTCACACAGCGCTCCGGACAGGTGCTGCTCTGACGGGTCAAGCTAATGAATGGATAAGAAATAATTGCAGAAATATAAGTTGATTTAGATGATAGTGAAAATAGTGAACATAGGCCACAGATATACTTCATATCAACCTTACAGTGTTAACAACTGAACCTTAGGGAGAATTAATTCAGCAGAATTTGCTTGTTTAAATATTGCCTGTTGGAAAAATGTTAAATGTAACATTTTAATTATATTTTTAAAATGTAAAAATAAAAAAAAAAGAATGACAAATGCTCAAAACACTTCCACTGAAAGTGCATTTTTTCCCCAAAATAATTTAAATAAATGTTCATTCAAATCTATGCATATTATAAATAAATGTAAATATATATATATATATATATTTACATTAACTTTCATTGAAATATTTGTAAAAAAAATAATTTATTGAATTCAATTAGTTTAAATATTAAATAAGTTAGTTTAAATAAAAAATTATTTTTGCACAAAAGTGCAATTAATTTTTCAAACCAAAAAATGATTTAATACGTTCATTTACAGAAATTGAGTATAACTTTGAGAATATTTACCATTTATTGAATTGGGTATTTAACCCAGTTTCATGTGTGATTATTGTAGTCATTCCTCCGAAAGCATTAGCAGATCAATTCATCCATGAAGGAATGTTGCAGTGCATGCTGGGACACACATTACGATGAATAAAACATTTAGTTCTGGTCAGTGCTGGATTATAACATTGTTTGAAGATTCTCTTAGGAGCAGGGAAGCATGTAACTCTGCTATACGTCTGTGTGTCCTCTCTCTAACACGCGCATGTTCACGAGGGAAAAAACTGTGAAATGCAGTGATATGTGGATTATATGTGTGTCTGAGCAAAATCGGCTCAGGTCTGTGATAACTGGCATTATCTTATTCATAGAGGTAAGCTTGGAGGAGATGTTTAAATCTGCAGAGAGTGAGAGAAAGAGCTGTGTGCGTGTTATAGTGAATCTCTCACTGGAAATCTCAGCGTAAACACAAACCGCAGTTTGACTGACAGCTCTCAATGGCCCTTGACTTTGGTTTTAATATTTCTCTATTTCTTACACTCTCGTCTTTATTGCATAAGAACGAGAAGGCCGTAAGATGTCAACACACACTCACACATACACAGAAAACTCTGTGTGCTGCTATGATTTTATACTTGTGACTGAGGGAAAATAATAGTTTTTCTTAAAGGGATAGTTCACCCCAAAATGAAATTTCTGTCTTTATTTTCACAGCCTCTTCTTGTTCCAAACCAGTTTGAGTTGTTGTTTTTTTCTTCCATTAAACACAAAAGAAGATATTTTGAAGAATGTGGATAACAGTTGACGGTATCCATTGATGTGCATAGCAATTTTTGTTCCATACTACTAAATCAACGGCTACCGTAAACTTATTGGTTACCAACATTCTTCAGATCTATTATTTTGAAGAAAGAACTTACATTAGAAGAAAGATAGAAAAAATATAACAGAAGAAATGCATTCATACAGGTTTGGAGCAACGTGAGGGTGAGTAAATGATGACAGAAATTTTATTTTTGGATTGAACTATCCATTTAATACAATATATTATGGTCTTTTGGATATGTATTACAACCATGTTTTCTTGATGTTCATCACATTCTTTATGGAGACATATGATGGGACGTGCCATGACAAGTTTTTGGGGAGATTTACCATATCCACATTTTTTAAACCATATAATTATTATTTTTTTTTTTTTAATGCAAATTGTACTTGTTTTAGTATTACATGCCCCACCCCATGGGAATATATTTACAAAAAAGCACCAAAAATACCATGGTAGTGTCATGGTACTTTTTTGTAAATGTCAGTAATCCTGTCATGTTTCCTGGAAAATTGCACCATGGTAATACTGTGATTTTTGGATGTATACAATAGGCATTTTGGGGTATTTGCCATATAGTCATGCCATGTCTTTAAGCATTTACTATAGCAACAACATGTTTTTAGGCATTTAATATGGTTGTACAATATTTTATGAACACTGTACTATGTTAACAATTTATGTTTTTGGACAATTCATATTGATATCACATTCAAATACCATGGTATTCCTTGAAGTACATGTATGTATGCAAAATACAATAACATACAGAATATATTAACTTGTTTTATTTCTTCATATTTATCCCCATTATATCCCCAAAAGTAGATTTCATCTTATTTAATTTACTTCTTGGGATAATTACAGTTATGTAAACGCATACAAACGGATGCATTTATGTACACACATTTCTACTACTCTTCACTTCTGGCATGCTCGTTCTCACACAGGTGGTTAAAGAAGGTGTTTAAAGCTCATTAGCAGTGTGTGTATTGTGTGTCTGCATATTTGTGTGTTTGTGCAGTTGGACTCAATCTGATAAGTGGGAGGAAGATTTTAGAGGCGGTGTTGAGATTCATTTAGATAATTACACATTATCTTCTTCTGTCTTTACCTTACGCTCTGCATGGGCGACGCAAACAAGATTGCAGAATGCCTTCCATCCGTTTAAAGCAAATCTGTCGTCATTTCATAACGATTTGTTCGCTGCATCTCCGATCGATGCAAATGACTTCAGATGCATTCAGAAGGACACGTGCCCTGTCAGATCACTTGGCAGGATTAAAAAGATTGTTATAATGAGCTGTTCTTGTGATAAAACACCACATTTGATAAAAAAGAAGGCTTGGAATTAATTTACTGTACACTGATGAGCATAATCAATTTTGGAGTTGAATCGGTACAAGCTGAGAATGAATTAAACCGTGGATATAATTACGGGCCATTTAAATTAAAGGCTGCAATTTATTTCAAGTGATGAATGGCGGAAAATATGAAATATATACATGATTTCTACATTCACTTACAAGAAATGAGGGGCTGAGTGCTCAGTGTGGTCACCGACTTAATTCTGAAAGACATCTGGGGGAAAGGGCAAGCTTCGTGTGAGATGAATTAAACACATCTGTTTCTTCACAGCATGGAGCTTTAGAGGCGCAAAGTTTGACGGCTTTCACTGTGGCCCCAAAAAGTATTTGGGAACTTAAGCTACCTTTAGAAGTCTATGAATGTCACTGCATTACATAACTAAATATTAAAGCACAAATATTAAAGAATTTACACCGAGGCTGTAAAGTGATTGGTTTTCAAGTCACATGTGATCCAATTTAGTTTTCTTCAATGGTAAAGCCACAGACCTTTTTATCTCCCAATACCACCTCTACAATTACTGAAGGGCTGGTTGGGTTGGTTGTTTGACAACAAGCATTAAAATCTTCCCAAAGTCTCATTATATACCATACACTTGTATATAACTAGATGAAACATATTTGATTGGTAAATGAAGGTACTTTAGTATTCCAACCCAATGAGATGACACTATCTCACAAACCTGGCGATGTTGAGGTAGTAAATAAATAATGAAGTGATTGAGAATTAATTGAGGTGTCCAGACAAGGGTAAGGTTGGTAGAAATAAAACTGATGGGGGTTTGGGAGATACAGGAGCTTGTGTGCAGAGATTAGAAGTGCATGTTTAATATTACAGGATGTTAAATGTCATGTTTAGACATGGGGAACTACTGCATTGATAGCTTTAGGTTTATTTGCTTCTGCAGATACTGTAAGAACACCAACAAGTTGCAAGAGCAACTCTTTTTCCTATTTGGAGGTGGATTTAATAGCTCTGTATTTAATAGGAGTAATGCAATGTTTAAATATTTCTGAGAGCTTTTCGGTTGAAGCTGCAATAATATTGCTTAATCATGTTTTTTTTTTTTTTTTTTTTGACCATGTACATTTTTTAGTTTAAAGTCATTTTGTTTATAAACGTGTTACTGGAATACTGGATGTTGTTCGAGTTCAACTCGTGCTCGTGAGTTAAGAATGACAAATCAGACGGCTTGCACAGATACTATGGTATAGTTCATATTAAAGTTACAGTCTGCATGTTGAAGTGTCATTACATTTTCCATAATTAAGAAATCTGTTAAAAATGATTTGACCAAAAGCAATTACCTACTAGATTTTCCTATGGTGACTATATGGTCACCTGATGGAGTGGCTCTAACTTTTTCTTAAGCTAGTGCACTTGCAGTCATGCTAATTACCGTTAATGAGTTATTTTACAAACAATAATAATGTCAACTGTACAGCAAGTTTAATTAGGCCTGTTTATTAATTTGCTGAAAGTGACAGTTCACCCAAAAATGAAAATTCTGACATTAATTACTCACGTGTCATTCCAAACCCGTAAGACCTTCGTTCATCTTCCGAACACAAATTAAGATATTTCTGATGAAATCCAAGAGCTCTCTGACCCTGCATAGACAGCAATGCAACTGAAATGTTCCCAGGCCCAAAAACATACTAAGGACATTGGTAAAACTGTCCATGTGACATACATTTTATGAATCTGCGAGAATACTTTTTGTGTGCAAAAAATAAATCAAACAAAAATAATGACTTTATACAACAGGTCTTCTCCTCCAAAGGCAAATCACGTATTCTGCCATTATCGAGATAATAAGAGTTTTTGTGTGTGTGTGTGTTATTGTTGATTTGTGGCTAGCATTAGCATATCCGGAGACTTTTTCCCGATCGCACCGTTTGCTGTGAACTCATAAAATATTCAACCTGCCAGTGGACTAACATCAAAAAAGAAGCAGTTATTTCCCTTAAATATTGATTTTCTGAGTATGGTATAAATATGTATTGGACAGACGAATGTGTGGTAAATCTGGAGGTTGTTTTTCTGAGTTGATCGGTTGTGTGTCCTGTAGTCTGTAATGTGAAATGAGTGTGTGGACTCCATTATTATTCAAAGCAGCGTGAGAATTTAAAATAGTGTTTTTAATTTTTTATATGGGAGATGATTAAAATATGACGTATTAATGATTTTATTAGAGGGCACTGCTAACATTTTAAATTCAGAAAGAGAAGCTGGTCACCTCTCCTCTCTCCTGTTCTCGTCGTATCTGCTCATCTCATCTGTTCTCCTCGTTTAATTCCTCCTAGCCTCGTCCTTCTCGTCTTTTCTCCCCTCCAGTATCTTCTCATCTGTTCTTTCCCCATATCTTCTCATTTAGTCTCTCCTCTTACACCCCTCAACTCGTTGAGAAACTCCTGCAAGAAGCTAAAAGAGGACATATTGATCTATGAAGTTAATATCTCACCATCCTCTCCTTTCATCTCCACTCCTCCTCCTTAATTCTTCTCTTCCTGTGAGTCAGCATAACTAATATTTGGCTGTGCTCCTCATCTTTTGTGCTTTCACTCTTTGTTTTTGCCATCCAGTATGAGGTCTGGTTGTCAACTGACATCCTGATGCTTCCCTGTTGAGTAACAATAAAGTGTAGCAGGTGTTAGTGATGTCATTTCCTGATGGGGTTGAGTGTTTAATGGACATTATTGGTCTTATTGCAGGAACGCTCCCAGAAATCGTGACTGGTGTACTTTGCACTTCTCACACAGGCTGTCTTGGGTAAAGTTAATATTTTTATGACAGGTTATCTCTCTTAAGGCATATTGTGCATATTTCATGTGCACTTTTTCAGTAAGTAATTAAACAGAAAAATAACAGGTTTAAAATAAGTCTGTAATAACACCAATTAAATTTCAAATATAAGCAGCTCTTCAGAAGATAATAGTGTTATTCAGCTAAATTTAGCTCAGTGTTAATTCAGTTGAGTCCAATAACAGTGTTGATGTTGCAAAATTAATGTCATTATCCAACTCAGTTCAGTTAAAAAATGTTGTTCTCATCTGATGTGCACTGTATTTTATACATGTACTTGTATACAATATACTGTATATCATACATGAAGAAGCCAACAAAGGATGCACCATAAATTAAGTCAGTACAACTTGTATTTATTTTAGGGCTGGGACTCGATTAAAAAAAAATAATCTAATTAATTAGAGGCTTTGTAATTAATAAATCAAAATTAATCGCATTTTAATCGCATATAAATATTTGACCTGAGAACAGTGAGCAGTAATTTTTTTCACATGGATTTATAGTATACCATTGAATAATGTCTGAATACATAAGCTTAAGCAACAAAATATTGTTTATTTTTGTTCAACCAAGTCTAGCAGATCAGTGCAATTTTTGCCATTAAGTGTAGCAATAGCATATTTAGAAACAATTTAAAAATAGTACATTTCAGAAATTCAGGAAGCTTATAGGTGCTGGAACCTTCTGTAAAGAGTTTTTTTTAAGTGAAACACAATACTGTCAATTACATTCAGAACATTGGAAACACTTGACTATTAGAAAACATCTCTCTGTTGCTTCAGAGGCCATAACATACTAAGTCCAACTCTCAATAACCTTGGCCAAAACAATAAAGAGTTCAACATAAACTGTTGCACCAACAAAATAATACATAGTTCAACATAAAGTGTAAAGTCCACGCTAGCTGCTATATGTTTTGCGTTGAGGTGATACTTGAGGCTCGATGTGCTGCGCCTGCGGTGATATGCGAACGCTAGTTGGTGCTTCAGTATAATCGGTCCGCCGAAACTCATCCAGTGAGAAACGTTCCGCGGTGCAAAAATAAGTTATTAAAAATGTGGGAAATTTTTTTCTGTAATTAATTCATCTTAATTAACGCGTTATTTTTTGTGTAATTAATTAATCTCAATTAACGCGTTAAAGTCCCGGCCCTAATTTATTTATAAATTCTCCATACTTATAAGTGTTCCGAAATACAATACAATAATTTTACGTGAGATACATGGTTCTTTACTGATAATATCTCTCCAGTGAGCCCTTAAATGCTTAAATTGAATCAGTGAGTTGAACTCTACCAGATCAATGGGATTCCTGAATGAATCATTCAGACCAGGGTTGCATTTCCCATACAATGACGTAACTCCCTGATTAACCACAACCATACGATGCATTGCTTGTGGAAACAAACTAGCTAGTCACGACTGTTTCCTGAACACGGCCGCATCTCCGTTGTTTGAACCACATTAGTTCAATAATATAGAGCCATTGTTAATAATGCCACGTGCAAGTGGTGGAGTAATAAACATGTCTAATTCCTAGTTCACACTGCACTATTTTAGCCCCATGATTTTCACTCTCCGAAAAGTTGTGTGAAATCACCAACAAATGCCCAAAATCAGAGGCAAATTCACTTGTTAATAATTGTGTGAATTATTAAAGACATGGTCTGAGAGAATCATCAGCCCATTAAATATTTGGCACGCTAAATATCTGGACCTGTCTGTGCTTCTAATTCCTGCTATGTGAAATGAGTTCTGACAGAAGAACACAACAGCGATAACCTACAGCCAATGAGAGAGCAAGAAAAGCTAGAGGGCAGCAGTTTGGAGAGTCATATGAAACATAGTTTGTGGACCAGACAGAGTTGTCAGTGATTCTTCCTATTGTAAAATCATGCAGTGTGTAACAGTAGTGTAGCCAGAAAAGAGACTCTGGGTGTGCATATGAAAATCTGGGTGTGCCACATTTATTGTCAGATTACTTTGCAAAATTATGGGATAGTATTTTTGTCACACTGCTTCCGTCCAACCATTCTCCTAGTGTTAATTTGCAGGTCGTGTCAAAATGTAGTTAATTGTTAAATGTAATAATTTTCTTCCAAACACGATAATTTTGAACTTTAGCTATTTCATTTTGTTTATTTTTCATTAAAATTACTTCACTTTAAATAAATTATAATATATAATTATAGGATTCAAATGAATTGTAGTTGCTCAATATAGATCTTTTTTTTCATGTTTTTGTAATGTCTGGGAAGCCAGAATGCGCATGCATCAACAGAAACATTTATTAGCTGAACCCTGTTTTTTTACGTGCCATTTATAGCAAGACATATTACAGACGATATTACAGATGCTCTGTCAGATTTAAGTTGAAGCGCGTGCCGAACCGTGTGTGGTGAACCGAACGGTTTGTTTTTTTTATTTCAGCAAACCGTGCCATCCCTATTACCTCAATGATCAATCAATTACAGGCCTAAAACAATCATGCCCGAGCAGACGGATATTAGTACATCTCATCACACCGGCACCCGCGTCTTAATCAGTTGTATGGTCTGGTTTTCAGTCTAAAACAGTTGTGTCAAGTATAAATGTCTCGTCTTTTTTAGGGAGGTGCGAGCGCAGACAGTGGACGTAGGCTCGCACCTCCCAACTCGCACCGGAGGCTCGCACCTTTTTTTCTCAGATTTTGAAAAATCTTCGCTATCGACTTAAAATGCTTCCAAGATCGACTTGTCGACTGCGATCGAAGGGTTGGTGACTCCAGATATAGCGACCAACTTTTTTTGAGCAAGCATTGATTATGCGTGACACAGTCTCAATTTGTGTGAGGCATGTAGCCTATTGGGCTCAAACGCTGTGCGCGCATACATACGCTGTGCTCGCGATACACACTGAAACACTTGTGCGTATAAGTGAAACGTTATATATCTGAGCAAATATATAAAAACTTTGAAACATTCTCGCGTGTGAGAGAGCATTAACATTTTCAGTGTGTCCGGAAGTCGTTTCATTGCAACAGGAAGTTATACTTCTTCTTCTTCTTCGATTTTATGGCAGGTAGCACCAAAGTTAGGTGCATTATCGCCACCTACTGTATTGGAGTGTGGACCAGAGTTTACCCTTTCAAAACGTGAGAAAAAAAATAATAATATAAAATAAAAAAATTATTATTATTATTATTATTTTAACATAAATACAATTAAACCCACTAACTCGAAGTTATAGCTCAACTATTCTACTCATATATTCTGACTAAATGAACCGAAGGACACGGGAAAGAAAAATCTGATATATAATATATATATATATATCAGATTTGACAATAACACACGAGTGATCACATACGAAAAAGCCTAGTGTAAAGAATAACAACAAATACCTCATTTTTTAAACAAGTTTGGAAGAAGCCATATATGTGGAGAATATTTGAGCTATAACTTCTTGTTGCAATGAAATGACTTCCGGACAAACTGAAAATGTTTATGCTCTCTCACATGCGAGAATGTTTGAAAGTGCAGTCTTTGTGCAGGCACAACAGTACGTGGGCGATTACAGGGTATATGCAAAGAGTTTCTATGTAACCGCATGTCTTTCATATATTTGCAAAGATATATAGTGTTTCACATGTATGCGCAAGTGATTCACTTGTACGCACAAGTGTTTCAGTGAGTATCGCGAGTGATTCAGTGTGTATCACAAGTGTTTCAGTGTGTATCACAAGTTTTCAATGGGTTTCGCCTCAAACGGCCTCCCATAGTGGTCACCCTACCTGGCACCAGTGGCGCAAAAAGTGGGTATGCGCCATATGCGGCATAAGCTTTGTCAGTTTAAACATTTAAGAGGCAGAGGACGCCAGCTCGCATGCGCAGTGTGTAGATTTGTGCATGCGCTCATCCGAAGCGCACAAAACCCGCGAATCAGAACGCCCGCAAATATAAGCTCTCTCTGAAGAATTTTATTTAAACGGAAAAATTTAGACAAAATATGTCAAAATGCCCGTCTTGGTAAGTAGGCATTCTCTGTGCATTCTCTTAAAGTGACAGTCTTTATATTAATCGAACAGCAACAACAAAGAAATCACTCACTGCTCTTAATTAAAAAGCTTTTATAACAGATTGTTCAGTTTCTCCTAATGTTAGCTCCAAAGGCTATAATGGTCGAATGGGTTGGTAGTGATGCCCTCTTTACTCAGATGTGGAAATCTATGATATCTGAAGTTGTAACTCTAGAAAGATTGAGATATTGTCGCAATGGTAAATCGCACTTGTTTAAAAAAATGGGAGAATATTTTTAAGTGTCTAAAGATTAAAAGGTCATAAACAAAAACTGGGTAAAAATGTAGGTACAATCATATGATGAAATCCTGTATGTAAATTGTCCACATGTTCATGAATATGTGAATTATTTCCTGTGCTGTGTTTTTGTTTTAATATGTTTTTTTTTTGTTGGAATAATTAAAATGTTTAATAAAACGAATATCTAAAAAAGCTTTTGTAACTTTAATAAAGAACAATCTTTAATTTATAGTCAAATATGCTGTTTTACATTTGATTACTTTATTAAAGTTCTGTACCTAAAAACTAATACTAGACCTCTTTACTCTATTGTATTTATTTTTGCTCTTGCTCGTAGTTAAATTTTTTTAATTATAGTTTCTCCATAAAAATAGCACATACCAAACTGTATCCAAATGTGACTCTTTATCCGTGAAACAAACCGAACTGTGAAAATTTGAACTGTGCCACCCCAATAATAATAATAATAATAATAATAATATATATATATATATATATATATATATATATATATATATATATATAATATAACAGCGGCTTGTTAGTTAGCTGGTTAGTGGGGGGGGCGCCAAAATGTTTTGCTGCATACCACTCTAACACTGGATAGTTGCGCCCCTGCCTGGCACACCCTTCTAGAGTGTGTCCACCTTTGTGTGTGGGTCCATGTACATGCTGAATCGACAGGTAAAAAAAAAAAAAAAGCCTCAAGTCCAAATATTCATTTATCATCAATTAACTGTTTGACAAACACTTTCTGCTTCGATGTCCAGATCTGAATTTAAAAAAATCTCAAACAAGCTACAAAGTCCCGATTCGAATCAACCGATTCGCGAACAGGCTCCGAAGTGCCGACCTGAATCAACCGAGTCGCGAACAGGCTCCGATGTGCCGATCTGAATCAACCGAGTCGCGAACAGGCTCCGAAGTGCCGATCTCAATCAACCGAGTCGCGAACATGCTCCGAAGTGCCGATCTGAATCAACCGAGTCGCGAACAGGCTCCGAAGTGCCGATCTGAATCAACCGAGTAGCGAACAGGCTCCGAAGTGCCGATCTGAATCAACCGAGTCGCGAACAGGCTCCGAAGTGCCGATCTGAATCAACCGAGTCGCGAACATGCTCCGAAGTGCCGATCTGAATCAACCGAGTCGCGAACAGGCTCCGAAGTGCCGATCTGAATCAACCGAGTCGCGAACAGGCTCCGAAGTGCCGATCTGAATCAACCGAGTCGCGAACATGCTCCGAAGTGCCGATCTGAATCAACCGAGTCGCGAACAGGCTCCGAAGTGCCGATCTGAATCAACCGAGTCGCGAACAGGCTCCGAAGTGCCGATCTGAATCAACCGAGTCGCGAACAGGCTCCGAAGTGCCGATCTGAATCAACCGGTTACACCGGTGTGTAACCTCCTGTCGCCGATCCATTGTGCAGCGCGAACACCGCAGCAACTGAATGCTACCCAGATAGCCCTGCAGTGTGAAAACAATTGTGATCGTTCTGCTTTATTTGATGTTTGATTCATTGCGGGATCCCTCTTACGCTATACTCTGGGGATTCCTTAGGCATTTGTGCACATACGCACTCTTAAAAGCAGCGCTTATTGAGGATGCTTAAAAATACATTGATTATAATGCTTTTATATATACGGTGCCACCTCTAAATGGCTCAAGAAAATCAGAATTAAGGTTTTGGGGGTGGCAAAATCAAAGTCTGGCCATAAATCCTATTGTGATGCAGTGGTATGACCTTAAACAGTCCATTCAGAAAACCCTCCATTGTGGATGAATTAAAAGAGTTCTGCACAGAGGAGTGGGCCAAAATTCATCCACAATGTGAAAGACTCAGTGCCAGCAAACGCTTGATTGAAGTTGTTGCTGCAAAAGGTGGCACAGCCACTTATTAGAATTAGGTGGCAATTACTTTTTCATGTAGTCCCAGGCAGGTTTGGACAGCATTTTTCCCTTTATAAATGAAATCGTTATTTCTATCTGCATTTTGTATTTACTTGGTTTATCTTGGTGTAATATTATTTATTTATTTATTTATTTGTTTGTTTGTTTGTTTATTTGATAATCTGAATATTTTTAAGTGTGACAAATATGAAAAAATAAAAATAAAAAAATGGAAGGGCCCAAAAACCTTTTCATGGCACTGTATTTAGACAGAATGGAAGATATAGACTGCATTTTAGCTTGTTTCATGTGCCCAAGACTATCATTTAGTTAAGCCCATGTCTTACTTAGAAGAAACTATGCCTCTAACCACAGGTCGAGAGCTGTAGTTCCAACCACGCTATTCGTTTGAAATCTGGAAAACACTGAATCGTTAAACTATGTTAGTAACAACGGAACTTGCAACCATACTTGCTAGGATCATTTTCAAAAATTCTACAGAAGAAAGCAAATCATGTTGTATGGATCATAATGATGACCGAACATTTATTTATGGAATGATATTCTGGACATTAACTCATTTAACCTGTCCAAAACCAAATGGCTTCTGAGTAAAAAGAAATCTGTACTCTATGAACTGTCATCAGCTTGCTCCGCGAGTGTCAAAATGTCCTCCACAATTTCACCAATAACTTCCATTTTTCAAAACATTCCGCAATATCGTCTAATAATAATTGTTTATTAACGTGGACTGTGAGTGACATCCCTTCCCAATGCAAACACGCCCAATAAAATGGCCCCACCCCTGTCACTTGATTGACTGGTTTCCGTGTAGACGTCGGAAATTCAAATGCAAAAGGAATTGCGATTCCAATTGAGTTTTGGCAGTTTATATGCACAGTGCAGAGAGAGTGAAAAGGCAAATGTGGTAATTAATATTGCTATTTAAATATGGCTGGCTCATAGCTCATAAGATATGGGAAACAATTGCAAACGGATTTGCATTTCCATTTTAAATTTGGCAGACACTGTGCGTTCGCTTAAACAAAAAAGCAAATGGTAATGCGCATTTGCGTAAGTTTGCGTTTGGATTATGTCACATTTTATGCATCCACAAATTGAAAACGCAACTGCAAATACAATTTGCAATTCCTTTTGAATAATGTCCGGAATATCATTCCATATTTATTAACTGCAAACTGTTTTTTAAAAGCTACAATATTACAAGATTGTAGAACACAGCCCTCTTAGATCTTAATAGGTGTGGTTTTGGTAGTCAGGATCATTCAGGAGATATTATACCCTTCTTCTCCAGTAAGACCCGATGGACTGGCTAGCATTTGAGCAGCAGCGTCAGGAAAGCAAGGGCTGATGTTTCGTCTCTCTTGAGGAAATTTCTGCCCTTCTCATGCACTTATTTTCTCTGACTCGCTTGACATCTCAGGAACAGGTCTCAGTAACTACATTCTCTCTTCCAGGAGCAATTCACAAAGGAAATATAACAGTTTACAGGGCTTGTGTTTACCTCAGAGAAAAGGCTAACAAGGATATGAAACGAATGTCTTTGTCTTCGTCGAAGTGCAACTTTTTTCACATTATCAATAGTTTCTGAAATAAGGGACAATTGAGATGTTAAGAGTGAGATTTTGTAGATCATCACATTTTGAACATCAGGATGACTTACAGTAACTTGCATGCACAGTAAAAATAGAGAGCAAGTATATGTGAGATGTGGGTTGTTTGATAAGGAGACAGAAATTGAACTGTTTCTAACCTAATTACTACAATCATTCATGTACAATTTAAGTTTAATGCTGACTAAACAGCTCCGTCTACAGTTTAGAGGGTGCAAGTGTGTGTATGCGTGTGTTTGTGCGTGTGGGAGTGTGTGTGACATCTGTGGTTAAATACTTTTTGGCAGGGCGGCCCTGTTTAAAATAGACTGCTTTTGCTGCTAGATGCAATAATGTGATAGCACAGCCCATCTGAAAGAGCGCTCGCCCATCCATCTCTCATGCACGTTTTGCTAAATATTCTTTAACATTTGTGGAGTCTTATTTATTAATGAAGACATTGTTTTTATTTTTTTCTAAAAATACAAATCTGCTTTCTTTAGTGTGTGTGTTTGTGTGTGTTAAGTCTTCTCAGTATAATTAGTTTTATTTAAAAAGAACA
This sequence comes from Carassius auratus, assembly GCF_003368295.1. Classification (NCBI taxonomy): domain Eukaryota; kingdom Metazoa; phylum Chordata; class Actinopteri; order Cypriniformes; family Cyprinidae; genus Carassius; species Carassius auratus. The sequence goes on along the minus strand of NC_039261.1, from coordinate 22,575,958 downwards.
GTAAAAAAAAAGTAAATAAATAATTACTCGAATATGGTAAGTTTCTAAGTTACATAATGCATGTAATGAAATTTAAATTCATATTATTTTTCCTCTTTTTTTCTTAATTTGTAACTAACTAACCTTTGATTCCTTCATTCATTCCTCTGTTCAATCCAAATTTGTCCCTGAAATGAAATGACATAAATTAACCATTATTTACACCATTGGAGTCTATTTATAATACAGAAATGGTTCCTTGTGTGTGTGTGTTTTATTTAAGCTATACTAATGGAATGTTCCCAAAAGTAAAAAAGAAAATCATTATTTGGATCCATAAATAAATGCATGCTTTCAAAGGTTTTAGGGGAAGTGTTAAAGTTTGAATATGGCATGATCTTATAAATAAACGTGTGTCTCTTACGAACAGTTGATACTAATAGAGCACAAATTGTTGTTCTTTTCTTTTTCTTTGCAGAATATTAAATCAAGATGAATTTACTTGAATGCAAACTGAACAACATATATATTATTATAATTTTTTGTTTTTTGTATGTGTGCACATTTTGACAGCATCTTTTGAAGGAGATGTGTGGGTGTTTGTGTGAGTGTTAAATGGTAACGGAGTCACAAGTAGCTCCTGTCACGTCACAGTGTTTTTCTGTCATTTGAGCAGCATTGTGTGACTTACACACACACACAGAGTGAGCTGCAGGTACACATCTACACAGACTATAAATACACAGCGTTTGATGTGCATAACTGTGATATCTGCTTGAGCTCTCTGCCATTTAACGAATGTCTGTGTTAAATTTGACAAGATATCAGTGTGTGATCATTAGGGCTGTGAGCCCTCGTCCGCTCAGCTCATCTTGCTCACAGCAGTCATTTTAGAAGCAGATTTTTTTATATATTTGTTTTTTCCTCTAAGTTATGAATTAAGGCCAGTAACAACACATTGTGCTTGCAGTTTAATGGCTGTTTTTTGATTGTTTTTGATTATCATCTATATCGCAGTTACACAGTTGACAATCATAATAAAAGTTCTTCATAATAGTCTTAAAAAACAACATGGAAAAAGAAATGTAATAAGATCATGATCCTGCCTGGAGAAAAATGTGTTTCAGGGCTTTCAAGTGTGAAGACTTCCGTAGTTTTAGTTTATGGATGTATTTACTGTTCACACACTATGGCTCCCCTCAAAAAGACTACATTTATTTGATTTAAAAAAAAAATACAATAATAAAGTAAAATAACTGTATTTTAATAATGATTTATTTTGGGATATGTACAATTTCTTATAGTAAAAAATACAGTAAAATATTTTATTTCAGACATATTAATATAATATAAAGTATTCTTTTGATTTTAATATATTATAAAATGTAATTTATTCCTATGATACAAAGCTGAATTTTCAGCATCATTACTCCAGTCATCAGTAACATTTATTAAATAGAAACATTTATAACATGAAACATTTGCAGCATTATAAAAGCCTTTATTGTAACTATTGATCAGTTTAATGCTAAATAAAAGTAATAATTTCTTATTTAAGACCATTAGGGACAGAAGAAACCAAGAAGGACTGTAATGCTAGAAAATATAAAGGCCTTCTCCAAACTGTTCCCACAAAGTTAGATGCATAGCATTGTCCAAAATATTTTGGTGTGCTGAAGCTTTATTTCTCTTTAAAATTGTATCAAAAGTTGGCACAAAAAAGTTTGGCATGTTATGTTCATCCTGGCATCCACCAAGCCTAGACTCACCCAACAGGCAGCAAAACAGAAGCGATGTGTCATTTCACAATACAGGTTTACATTGCTCCAGAGTCCACTAGTGGCATTCTTTATGACACACCATCTGATGCTTTGCATTATACTTGGTGATATGAGGCTTGCATGCAGTATTTGTACTAATATTAATGCCAGAGGAAGTTTGGAGAATTGGCAAAATACATGCATACTGTACATATAGTGTGAATTCAGTTAAACTGAGATGAATGAAGATGTATGAAATGAAGGAACGCCCTTTTCTTTTTTTAATTTAAATGATAATATGATACGTGAGATCTGCATTTTTTTTTTTTTTTATGTTTTAAGTGCGAGGATGTCTCAGCAGACTTGACTTTACCGTCCCGTCAGGTCTTATTCCCCCGCTGTACATCCCCACAGGAGAAAGGGGGCTGAGCAGAGCCAGAGCATGTAATTGCTCCTTAAGCAGAAACTCCTTCATGGTTTGATGGATCTCTTTTTCCTCCAGCATAGCTCAGCTCCATTTCTTAGAGTCCTGATGACTTGTGCATCCCTTCATGGCCTGTAACCATGGATATAAGATGCCCGGAGGAAGAGAGGCACTTGTAGCAATCAGCAGGCATGCAGGAATTGGGGCTGATACAGATGGCTTCTGTGTGTCTGTACGGCGTGATGATGTAATGGCAGATGACAGCTGAGCAATTTCATTGATGTGTGTAAATAACCTTTGTACATTCTGAGTGGGAAAGATTATGTGTGTGAGAGGCCCGAGCACTCGATGATCTTCACTTGCTCTAGAACCATTTTTAGTACGCCGCCTTTAAAATAAGACAATTTATTCTCAGACAGATCATTTCATCCCATGCTTACAGCAATTTCGTCAAGTAGGACATGTATAGGTCAAATGCCTCATTGGTCCTGAAATGTCATTCCAATTGTATGTATCCTTATCAAGCTCATCTTTATCCTAGTTTTTGTGGTTAGGATGATGGCTGTTTCCAAAACATGAAACATTCTGCATGTCTCTTGGAAATTGGTGGAAAGAAATAAAATAGCATCTGATACAGCAAATGTATATTTTGTATTATTCCATTTCTATAAGGAAATAAGTTTTAGTAAACATTAAAGAGATGATTTAATAATGTATAATAATGCTGATGAACCCTGTAGGATTCTTTATAGGAGATCATTTGAAGAGTATCTTTGTCCCTACAAATGACAATGGGATCTTAAACTACATTGGAGACATTTCACAAAAAAAAAAAAGGAAAAGAAATTACAAAATATGTTTTGTGTTCCATGAAAGAAAGACAAAAAGATAAAAATAAAAAAAGAGAATGAGTAAATAATGACAGAACCCAAATTTTGGGGTAAATTATCAATTTAATGTAATAAATAAATAAATAAATTCTGTAGAATTTGAATAATACAAAGACAATTTTTCCATCAGCTGTAATTATTTTTATTTTAGGGTGAACTGTCCCTTTAAATGTGTTTTCTCTTAAGTTTGTTTTACTAGATCATTAGACATAACATGTTGATGCTTTGCAAGTTTGATGGAATTTTATTTCGCGACTATTTCAGTATTAAAGTATTAAAAAGTCATAATTTGCCCTACTGCAATTTAAGGCCTAAAAGTCTCTTGAATTGTAGAAGAAACTCTTAAATTAATATTCATGGAATTAAATGTTGCATGTTTAGATGATTTTTTTCTTTTTCTTTGCAGAACATTAAATCAAGATGAATTTACTTGAATGGAAACTAAAATAATCTTGTTTTCTGAGAAACTGAACAAATTTGAGTAACTTTAAGAACAAACACCTGTCGATGGAGAATGAAAATTAGTTTTTCCTTTGAAATGAGCAGTTTCTTTTCTTTAAGTCTATTGACCGATATTTGTTTTAATCAAACTTAATTTTGATAAATTTTCTCATAAAACAAGACTTCTTATCTTGTAATTTGCCTATTCAAGTAAATGTATTGATTTAAGAACATTGAAACATTTGCACTTAAAAACAAGACAAAATTACCTATGCAAAATATACTTTTTTGTGTTGTGATTAGAAGTTATAAGCGTTTCTATATTCTAGATGGGGAGAATAGATGGTTCAGGTCATAAGCGTTGCTAATATAATTCACTGTGTGCTTTCTAGACATTTAATTTTAGAGACCATATCGATGTACTGAGTTCCATTCTGTGTACTCCTTACATTTTACTTGGTCTTAAAGTTTGAATTTAGTATTATAAAGCCTGCAGAAACCTTTTATAAAAGATCCATGTACACACCATAGTTGACCAGATCAGTCACCCATCATGTACCGGGCAAAAGGAAAAGTATGGTGCTGGTAGTTATAAGTACATTATTTGAGTTTATTCTATGGTTAGAGGGAGTGTAGAACATCAAATAGCATGTTTTTTGACCCACTGCTTGAATGTAAGATGTCACAGTAAAGGCAGAGAGTAATGGAGAGGCCAAATTCCAGTGAACCAAGCTAAGACAGCATGTTAAAGGTTACTCCATTCAGATAAACCCCACTGACTACAGCCATGGCTGAAGTGAGTCAGACATTCATAGAGAGATACATCATTCATACAAACATCTTTCAGACAGTGTCAAGTGACAAATCACTTCCATGTTAATCAGAGTTTTGACTTCGTCAGCTGTAACAAAGGCAAGCAACACATGACAAAATATTTTTGCAGAATAGTCCTGAAAACAGTGAAATCTCATTAGACTCATGTCCCACTCCACATTAAATGCAATTTTAATACAAAAAATGTTCTATATATTTCAAAGCATATATATTTCTTGTTTTAGATGCTATACTATATTTGCACAGTATGCAATGTTGTATTTTTTCTAACTTCCAGTGTATATATATACTGTATATACTAGATATATATTTTTATATAATAATTTTCATAATGTTGGTTGGTATTGTCTGAGTTGGTAGATTTTTGCGTCATGGCTTAGAACTGTATTGAATATTTTGCCTAAAGTGAAGATGAATGGGGAAATTCAGTCAATAGAATGACTGATTGCGATTTTGGCATTTTTGAAAATAGACTTGCTAAAGTTCCTTTCAATGAAAACTCTGCTCCTGACTGCATTGGCCTCCATCAAGAAGGTTATGGGACCTGCACACATTTTTGGTTAATAAATCATCCCTAGAGTTTTGGGCTAGCTGACTCGCAGGTAATTCTGAGGCCCCGTCCCAGCCCAAGGTTCCTACTACCCTCTCCATGGTCAGGTAGTGAACCTGCATGCGCTTCCCCCGGAGGTGGCAGAACCAGCCATAGCTTTGTCCCATCCAAGCCTTGAGATGATACATAGACCGGACACAAAGCTTCAGGACCTCAGATCAGCTCTTTGTCTGTTTGGGAGCTGGGCAAAAGGGGAATGTCATCTCTAAGCAGAGGATGGCCCACTGGATAGTGGATAGCCATCACCATGGCTTATCAGGTTGCAAGCTCACTCTACAAGAAGCATTGCAAACTCCTGGGCACTGGCTCATGGCAACTTACTGACAGATATTTGTCGAGCTGTGGGCTGGGCTAGATTCATTAGATTCTATAGCCTTCATGTGGAGGTATCTTCCTATGTCCTCATCTCAAATAAGGAGAGTCACTGAGAGACCCCTGTTTAGTGTCAGCTTGATAAAACTATTCCAGAGTGTCTGTACTGTAGACCTTGTCGAGCTTAAACATCCAGCTTCAGGCCCTCACTCAATGAATTTGTGAGAAACGAATAAAGGGTTGGGTTCCATATGTAGCGCTAAGTTGATCCCATATGTGTAAATGTCCATGGCATAGCCTCAGAGCCTGTGTTTCCCCAACAAACTTCTACCATTTCAAAGAGGGTTATTATAATGTCTAATCTTCAATATGCACCTAAATGGTTGTTCATACGTGAAAGTGCTTCGGAAACCTCCTTTGGGAAGGATGGGGCTTTTGCAATGTTCCAGTTCCAAGTGGAATAGGTATGTTTTCCCAGTTTTATTCAATCCCACTGAGTGGGTAGTGCTACGACAACAGTGACTGCCCTTTTTGTTGCGAGCTCTGGCCTACACCAGAAGGGGGTGCAGGTGGCAACCACAGGACACTGGAAGGGGCAGCATCCATGTCAGTTACCGACGTATGTAACCCTTATTCCCTGAAGGAGAGAATGGATGCAATCATCACATGCCAATCATCATCACATGTGCATTGGCTTGTTTAGTTTACACTTCGAAGTGTTCTCTCTAAGCAAGGTCCCAATTCATCAGTCACCAACGTGATGCTCTGTCTCCTCCTTCAGGGAACGAGGGTTACATATGTAGCCGAGGCGTTATTTCTAGACTGGATGTATCATCCTATTACATTAGCTTCTCTCTCTCTCTCTGTGTGTGTCTCTATCACTCATTCTGAAGGCTCAATAAAAGTTTAGTGTCATTTTGTCAGTGGCAATTACATAGCCAACAAAACCTTCGATCATTTACAAAAGCTCACGGTGTGTGTGACATAAAATATCTGCTATTTTAAAACCACACTTAGGTTGTTTACTATATATACTGTACAAACAGTTAAACGTTTATAATAATAAATATTTTAAATGTTTTTTTTAAAAGAAGGGTGCTCACCAAGGCTATATTTATTTGATCAAAAGTGTAGTAAAACATTAATATTGTGATATATTAGTACAATTTAAAATAAATATAACTGATATTTATTTTATTATTTATTTAATTGTCTTTTAAAATATAATTATTCCTGTGATGCAAAGGTGATTTTCAACATCATTACGATTTCTATCATCGGATGACCATTCAAAATCATTCTAATTTGCTGATTTGCTGCTCAGCAATTACAAATGATTATTGGTGCCCAATATGACAGTTCTTATTATTAGTGTTTTGAGTTTCAATAGAAGCAAGACTATCTGTAGTTTCACATGATCCCATATTGACCTAGACATTTTTACCTAAACAAATTTTGTTTATACATTAGGGCTGCCCGATTAATCGAACACGATTAATCGCTATCATCATGCACGTTTAGTCAGTAAAGCTGGTTCTGTGATTAGCAGTAAATCTCCATGACCTGTTTTCAGATGGAGCAGCAATTTACTAAACTGAGCCGTAGTTCTCTGACAAGCTATGCAAAGTAACATTCATAATCACAGACGATAGAATTGTAGGATTATGAAATCAATGAAATCGTTTGCAATAATGACAGCTGTTTCCGTATCTTCTCAGTGAACTGGCTCTGTGTAGGTGCTGCTCCATATGAGTGCACGTGAATATACCACATTTAATAAGGTTTTAACTACAAATTCACTTCTTAAAGACAGTCGAGTGTTCCTTCTGTGATATGATTTGGTTTCTTAAGCAGAATAATTAAGGCACACAATATTTCATTGTATTCTAAGCAGTGATAAAGGCTATGTCGATTGGCATTTTATTAGATATACATTTTTATTGTGAAAGTTATAATAATAATAACTTAAACCATATATTGCAATAGTCATGTGTTTATTAGTCACGTTGAATCAATGAAAGCATTTAAATCTTCTGTTTATTCAGCTCATAGACTCAGCTGCAGCGATAGGCATTTCCTGGTTTTTTTCTTCAGGCCACATTTGGATTTTCAGCGCGAGAGGCCCTCTGGCCTTTGGATGGAAATTTACTGCTGGTAACAGAATTGTGTTTCACTGAAAGATAGGCATGACAATCGCAGCTTCCACCTATACGCAATTAATTGCTTTCACGATTTAATTTCGATTAATAGTGCAGCCCTATTATATGGTATATTCTTTAATTAAAATTGAAACGTTACACATTAACTAAAAATCATGAGATTAATCATTTTATTATTGTAATCTCCTTGCAACAATTAAGATACATTAAGAATAGGCTTAAACCTACCTTTTAACAGATTGTTACTGATAATCTTTGTTGTTGAAAGTGAGCATATGTTCTACCAGAAAGACTCGGGAGATAGAAGGATGTACGAAGCATACATTTATTGACAGCTCAGCGAGCACAATTATAAATTTCTTTGGCGGAAGACCCCGTCCATGGTTCGTAATCCGAGGGTAGGGAATCTGCATTTCCTGCCTGAAGACGAAGGCAGGGGCGCAGCCGGCCCCCCTGGAAGGTAAGGACAGGACCATCCTTGTGGTGGTGGGGAGGGTGGAGGTTGTTGTCGCGTCGGCATCTGCGAACTCAAACATGTGTAAGTACAATCTTTTATACAGGAGTATAAAGACGTGATTGGATAATGATGAAGGTAATTAGTGACGAAGTGATTGAGTCTTCCTGGCAGAACTTAGGCTAAAGCTTCCATTTCTGTTTTTTTTTTTTGTTTAGTTCTCACAATTAGAATCTCAGAGGAAAATGTGAAACATCTCTTCGGAGATGAAATGTCCGTTCCTACTAATAGTCTTGAGGAAAGCAAACTAGTAATAAATAAGGTTCCTTTAGCAGCCCTAATGACTGACCTTTGAGCTATCGACATCTGTTGTCAATACCATCTCAACTGCAAACCATTGCTGGAATAACAGTGGCTGGAAAAGGTCAACTGTGTGTGTGTGTGTGTGTGTGTGTGTGTGTGTGTTTCCTCACACTAAATTTGATTGCATTTTTTCCTTTGTCGTCATCTTTTGTTGTTCTGTGACTTATTATTGCTATTATTTTCATTTTTTAACATTTTACATTATAGTGTTACAGTAAACTCCCAGATTCCCAAGTCTTCTGAGTAGATCTCAACAATGTTTCAATCTCTTCTCAGATTTGTCTGCAAAGAAAATTCTGAGATTTCAGTTCGAACCAATAATTGTATAATACTCTTGCTGTGTTAACAATTGGCGAATGTTTGTCTTATTTTTGTTTCTCATTAAAATAAATAAATTAATTAATTAATTTAATTAAATTAAAAAAGTCTGGTAAACTCGATTGAAATGTAAGTCTAAGTAAAACTCTATTAATATTCACCACAGAAAATGACACACTAGTGCATGTTGTTCGTTACTACACACTTTATATACTGTATGTACAATCATGTAAATTGGGACCATTTTACTTTATTTATTCTCTTAGGTTTTCCAATATAAAAAAAAAAAAAAAAAATATATATATATATATATATATATATATATATATATATATATATATATATTATACTGGTGCACATACTTTAGGTGATATTCTGCATTATTAGCAGTGATCTAGAATTGATGGTTAATAGTTAATGTTCAACTGTTTGTAATCGAGTTCTTGTACTAGGGTAGTGATTCTCAACCTTTTTGACTTCAAGTTCCCCAAAGTCTGTAACAATATTCAAAGAGTCCTAAATAGGTTTACTACTGTTCATTTACTATAATGAAAAAGTGTTATATATATAGAACCCGGTGAAACTAGAAAAAAATATTCTGTATATTCTGTATAAAAACGTCCATGGTGTTTTAAGATTTTATTTATTTACATTATAGTTTTTTTTATTTTTTTATTTTTGTTATTGAACATTAACTATATGCACTTTTAAAAGTATCCAGTTTTTCAAAGTCCCTGGTTCTTTACAGAAAAAAATAAGACAAAAGGTATCTTCATTTTTAGCTGTTTTCTTGAGGCCAAGTTTACCAGTCCCCCCTGCGGACCACAGCACTCGAGCATCAGACCAGCACCCTCAAGGTATTGTGTGTTGTGGTTGGGTGTGTCTCGTGTGTGGTTGTAGTGATCCGTAATGGCCACCCTCCTTGCTGTCTTTCTGTCAGAGTAAAGCGCTCTTGTGTGCCACACGCTGACCTTTAGGTAATGAGTCATTGTGCTGTGTGTACTCTGTAATCTAGTGCTTCCAGCATCTCCACTACTGTCTGTGTGCTGTGCGATCTGCACTTAGCTTCTGCTGGCCGCCGCTCCATCTGTTTATCTGGAAAGAGTGAGTCAAACATTAAACCACTCAGGGCCAGATTTTTATCTGAACAATGGATATTCACCAATACACCAACAGCGCTTTTGAAAACCGAGCGTATATAGGCCTATATATACTGAATTGAATCAAAGAACAATTATGAAACAATTAATTTTGTCAATTTTTGAAGTGAATTTATTTGGAATCATTTTAATGAACTTCAAGCCCTATCCGGAATGCTGAATTGTAAGTCGCTTTGGATAGAATTGTAAGTCGCTTTGGATAAAAGCGTCTGCAAAATGACTAAATGTAAAACTGATTTGAAAATATAATTTTATTTGAATTGAATTGAACTGAATGGAATTTGTATGGGTGGCCCATTTGGCTGTGTGTGTGTGTGTGTGTGTGTGTGTGTGTGTGTGTGTGTGTGTGTGTGAATATAAGAATGCCCAAATGGAATTTAAATTATTTAAAATTAGATTTAATTGGATTTGATGAAATGGAATATACAGAATCAAATGGATTTGAAACAAAAATGTAAAAATAAGCTAAATTAAGGTGATTCCATTTTTCTGGACAATAAGTGGATTGAGTTGAATTGAATTGAATTGAATTGAATTGGTGAAATGCATTTAAAATAGTTCATTTAATTTTATTTGAATCTGACTGTACGGAGAAAAAAAACTCTTAGAATTTTTTTTAAGTAAATGTATTTATTTTGAATGATTTGCATTCAAACTGATTTGAAAAAAATATATTTATAAATTTGAATTAAACTTAATAGAGTTTTTTTTCCCCCTCTTTTGTGATTATAAGAAAGTTGGAATAGAATGGAATAGAACTGATTTAGAATTTACTTGATTTAGAATGAACTGAACTACAGAATCAAATGAAATTTAAATAAAATGAGCTAAATTAAGTTTATATTATTTGAGTGGCACATTTGGCTGCTTTTATTATGAGACTGTTGGAATGGAATAGAACAGCTATAGAATTAAACCAGACTTGATTTTAAATAATTGAAACTAAATTGCACTGCATTTGTTTGGGCATGCCATTTCGGTTGTCTTTGTAGACTATAAGAATGTTTATAAGTGCAAACGCTCTACATCTACGCTGCACGTTTATTTTCAAGAGGGAATCATTCTACATCGCTGCAAACGAAGACAAAAACAACCACACACATACGCAAACAAGAGCCTGCTAACTTTTAATTGCTTTTGAAGGCTTTTACAATGCCCATACACTATAGGACTGACAGCAGTGTGTGGGACATCAGATATGATTCTCTAAAAGGCACAGCAGGTGCGTGCAAACAGCGGGAATTTGATGAGAAATTAGACGCTTCAGTCCTCTGAGAGACTGCATCTAAAAGGGTGACTGAGTTCATTAAATCACATGGCAAGATGACATTTGTGTGTATGTGTGTGTGTACATGTGAGAAAGCAAGTGTGTGTTTACGTGCAAATCCATTCATGCATGTGGGAGAGTGTTTGTGTTCAGATGCTTATGGACAAAATGGTGGTCCTGGTGTAAATGCCAGACTTCAGATTTCTGTCAATCCCAGCTGATTATTTTATTGCTCCGATGTTGCTCTTTTTTTACTGTTTTAAGGCCTCTGTCTTTAAGGCTACTAAAGAAGTATTACACCGACCCAAGACTCATTATGCATCATTCATTAATTCATTCTGTTTGGTGATTTTTAAGTAAACCACCATTGACAGAGCCACACCCTTGAAGGATTGCCATGTCTACTTATGAAAAGCACTTATTATAATCATCATTCGCCTTGTTGTTTAGGCTCAGCTCATAAAGCAATCTATTTTATGGAATTAACAGTAGGCAGGTGCAGGTTGGGATATTTTGATACGTGGCTTATTTTTCATGTGAAACTTTAAATAGTAGTGGTGAGTCAGTTGTTGTTGTAATAGTCATTGTAACTATTATTGTCCTTAGTAACATTGGTTTTATTAAAAGTTCAAAAGCTTTTTAAAGGAAATTCAGTGTTTCTGTTTTTAATTCAAGGCATATAAGAGAGGCAGAATATAAAATAATCAAATCCTCACAATATCTTGATGGTATTGTTTCTAACTATTTTTCTTTTCTTTATGAAAGTATACACTATTTTAAAGTGTGTTTGTGTGTGTGTGTTTGTGTGTCTGTGTGTGTGTGTGTGTGTGTGTGTGTGTGTGTATATATATATATATATATATATATATATATATATATATATATTATAAGTTAAATTACATTTTAGATGACTGCAACAGTTATTATGTACAGTATTATTTATATATTATTATACTATTTATTCATATTTTCTATATTTTCAGCTTCAACTTTATCCACTTTAAGTATTTATAAAGCACTTTTAAGACCACACGTGGAAACCAAAGTGCTGTACAGGAAGACTAAATAAAAATATAAGAATAAAATCAAGCATAAAACATTATAAACACACCACCAGATCAACAAAAAACAAATGACAGAACATTTCTAAATGCTAATAAAAACAAATGAGTTTTAAGCGCACTCTGAAATACAGGAAGTGTAGGAGAAGATTTTACAGACAGAGGAAGGCCATTCCAAAGCCTTGGAGCAGCAACAGAAAAGACCTGATCACCTTTGCATTTTAAACGAGATTGAGGAACCATCAGATGTAACTGATCCTTTGAATGTAAAGACCTGTTGGATTGATGCAAACTGATTAAATCTGAAATATACTTTAGTGCTAAACCATGCAAAGCTTTAAAAACATATAATAGCACTTTATAATGAATCCTGTATAGTACATGAAGCCATTGTCATTTAATAAGCACAGGAGTGATGTGCTCTCTCTTCTTGGTACCCATTAAAAGCCTAGCCGCTGAATTCTGAACAAGCTGCGGGCGGGAGAGAGGCCTGACTCACAGCCAGATACAATGCATTACAATAATCCAAACGCGATGACACAAAAGCATGCACAACTTTCTCCAAGTCCTCAAAAGAAAGGAAAGACTTCAAGATGGGGAAAAAACTATTTTTAACAACAGCATTGATTTGTTGATCAAATTTGACACCAAGGTTTTTCACTCCAGAAAGATTTTTCCCAGGAAGTCAGTGACATCATCCACAAATCCCTTTTTACCAAATTAAAATAAACGTAGACTTATTCAGCTAAAGAAAATTATTAGCCAACCAACACTTAACCTCGTCCAAACATTCATACAGAGACTGAATGGATAAATGATCCTTGGGTTTCAATGGTAAACAAATTTGTGAGTCATCAGCATACAAATGATAATGAATGCCATGTTTTTCAAAAATTGATCCTAGAGGGTTCTTATAAAGGGGAAACAAAACCGGTCCCAGGATTGAACCCTGAGGAACCCCACACATGAGAGGAGCAACAGATGAAGAGTAATTCCCTAGACTGACTGAAAAAGTCCTATCTTTTAAATATGAAGAAAACCATTCAACAAGCCAAAATAGTCTCTAAGGCAATCAATGAGAATCCTATGGTCAACTGTATCAAATGGCGCGGGAAGATCTCAAAGTAAAATAACAACACAACTTCCAGAATCAGCGCCATATAGAATAGCATTAGAAACCCTCAAAAGAGCTGACTCCCTACTATGGCCATCTCTACACCCTGATGTTCTTCACCAAAAAAAAAAAAAAAATCATTAAGCTGTGCATACACAATCTTCTCCAGTATCTTCTAAATAAAAGGCAATTTTGAAATGGGATGAAAATTATTCAAATCAGAGAAGTCGCATGTTTAACTGCATGTTTAAAACTAGGTGGAACAACACCAAATATCAAGCTACTATTCACAATAGTTCAAATGTATGTATCAATAGCATTAACCACCATCAAATAAAAGAGAAGCAATCACATCACAGGGAGACCTAGTGGTCTTCATGAGCACAATTATTTCTTTGAGCTGTGGAATACAGAGAGGCATAAAACAAGTCAACTGATTTGGAAAAACAGGAGGTACAATAAAATCATTAGTAACCGATGAAATCTGGGATCTAATTCCAGCAGTCTTATCAATGAAAAAATATCACAACTTTTTACTTCGACAGAGGGAGAGAGTAATGGCATAAAAACAGTATAGAGGACAGTGTTTACAGTAGAAAAAAGCACTCTAGAATTATGGCAGTTCTTTGAGATAATATCAGCAAAATAATTAAATCTAGCTAATTTAACAGCTCTTTGGTATTTGCTCAAACCACTCTTCAAAATCTCATAAGAAACCTGTAGTTTCTCTTTAAGCCATTTATGTTCAGCCTTCTGGCATTCTTGCATGAGAGCACAGGTATTTCTGTTCAACCAGGGCTTTGTCATATCTGAATATGTAGATTGACCAACTGTTTAGGTCCTATACAAGAAGAGGGAGACCCAATCAAGGAAATTAAGGGAGAAACTCCAAAAGGCTGCTGAAAATGTACTAGCGGTACAAGGAGTAAGAGCACTAGAAGCAATAGAAGAAGAAACATTCATAATAAGTACTATTGGAAAGTAGGGCTTCTCTGTACTCAGAGAAAAAAAAGTGTCTGCAATTTTCATCCCACTAACTGAAAACCCCAAAGATAACACAAGGTCAAGACTAGAGTATGGCCATACTCATGTGTTGGACCAGAAACACACTGTAAAAGATCAAATTACTCCAAAAAAAAAAAAAAACTCACTAACCAGGGGGTTTGAAGGGCATCAAACATGTATGTTGAAATCCCCCTCAATTATAATATTGTCAAAAGAAGGGACAATAACAGATACAAATTCAGAAAACTACGGAATTAAAATCCCGATGAATGTTTGGGGGTCTAAATCAAAACACATAACACAGATTTAAAAGAAGGTAAAAGTCAGCATTTAAACCTGTATTTAAAAATAACAGAAAGACCACCACCCCAGCCAACAGACCTGGGTGTACTAAAAAAACTACAACCAGGAGGGGAAAGTTCATAGAGAGGAATCATTTCACCCATGTTAAGCCAAGTCTCAGTTACAAATAAGAAGTCTAATTCATGAGAGAGAAAAAAAAGATCATTCAAAATAAAAGATAATTTGCAAGAGATCTTGCATTAGAGCTGTAATCGGGCCTTAAAAGTTAGGCCCGACAGGACCCGAGCCCGACAGGTTTCGGCCCGAGCCCGACAAGTACATTTTGATTGACAGCTTTTTTAAAGCCCGAACCCGTTTACAGCCCGACATTATTCAAATGTGCGCACGCACACAGCTCTTTTGCCTTTTGTCAACAATGAGTAAATTATTCATGTTTTAACATAATTTACTCATAACTAACGTAGACTAGACAACTTGGAAGTTGGAATAAAGAAATAAAATAAGACCTCTGTGACATCGTAACATCTCAGCATTCTAGACATAGGCTCATTTAACCTATAAATAGACCAACGCACCAATAAAAACGAGTCTTTAAAAAAAAATTAAATTAAGATAAAATTTAAATTAAGAAGGGTATTTGGCAATAACGAAATTAAGATAAAGGCTCCGCCGGATTTGATTTATTTAATAAAAGAATAATGCCAACATTAGCGTGAATACTCTGTCAACATTATGCATTTAAGACTCAATGAATATTTAGTTATCATTTGAAAAACCTTTACTCACAGAGATTAGGCTAGGTCTACATGTTTTTGTGGAGGAAAATGATTGAATCCACTGTAGATGTCTTCAGCGCGCTCCTGCGCTCACTGATTGTGCGTCATTATTCACTCATTATCCTCATTATAAACATGGTCAAAACTTTTCCACACCTCAGAGTTTGCTTTAGTTGCTGGTTCAACCAAAACGTAATCACTAGAGGCAAGCCTCCGTTACACCTGCTCAGCATTCATTTTCGCATCTTTCTCGCGCTAATCGAAACATATCACATGACCGCTCGTTTACCTGGCAAACCGGAGCGCAAGCCCGAGCCCGGCCCCGCGTAAGATGATAGAAATTAAGCCCGAACCCGACCGAACCCGTCGGGTCCCGACGGGTCCCATCGGGTTCGGGCAAAGATCTTCAGCTCTATCTTGCATTAATCAACACCATTATCACTGGAATGGGTCAGGAAAAGGTGCATTTGTGGGTAAAGTGGTATCGTTTACTGGACTTCCATAAGGCAGGAAATTAAAATTATGGCAATCGGAAAGTTACTTTCTGATTGCCAGAACTCAAATAAATCAGCTGCAAGGACCAGAATACTGTCAGAGATGAAGACTGAAAGATGGGAAACGAGGTATGAGCATCGTAGGTTCAGCATCACATCAACGGCCTCCGCCACTGAAGACGCAGGTCTGTTGAAAGGATATTTCCTGAACTTCTTTGATCTCACAAGACCTCCAGCAGGCTTCCCACACTTCCTTTAGCGTTTCTTCAACAGGCACAGAAACCCTGGCAGGTAACACATTTCCTCAGAGCGAATGGCACCCCTGCACCCCAACAGTTAACATACCAAGGCAGATAACACGTTTTCCTCCGTGCGGCTAGCACTTAATGAGGATGCAGCTGGCAATCGAGTGATCGAGCAATCAAAACTAAAACAAATAACATGGCAAAGAAACATCCTGGCACCATCTTGAAAAAAAAGACCGCTTTTTTTATTAAAAGCGATAACATTTTGTATACCTGTTTTATTGTTATACTATGTTATATTTGGGTCTTGTTGACTAAAGTTAATTACCATGGTACATTTTTGTAAGGGTTTTCTTTCACTCTTTAAAACACACACACACACACACACACACACACACACACACACCTGTGACTGTGCAACCGGCCTGTGTTCTGTTGAACGAATGGCTCTGTTTCTGCAGTGATGGAATAATGAGATTATCATATCAGAATAAACATGATGTTGTCTAACCAGAGCTGATGGAAAAACCATTATCAGTATCATCAAAATGATGCCTGCTTCGAGGAATAAAAAACAGAGACTGTGACAAATCCATGCTGTGTAGACAACGTAATGAAACGTGTTAACTGCAGAACCAAAATGACCTTACTTGTGCGATACCTCTAAAAACAGATACACATTGTTTACTTCTCACCTAATTCAGCTAGTTTTTTTTAGTTATGTATTATAGTAAACAATGTCATGGTTAGGCCTTAACCTTCCTTCATCACAGCAACACAAAGAGTTAAATTATGATCTTATTGGTTAACCTGTGCATTCACTCGGTGTGCAAAACAACAGTGACTCAGCGGTTGTTGTTGTGAATATTATGTGTCGTAATATTATTGCATCAATTAATCAAATCTGCCAATAATGACTGATTTAAAGTAATTACAGCACAGGTTATAAAAGTGTCAAAGCTCAATATTAATTAGCACTTGCATAATGTGGCATAGAAGGTGACGAAGCACCGATGCTCATATAAAACGTGTGACACACACTTATGAAGGTGATTTTTAGTGCTCTACACACCTTGAAAGAGTTCGTAAAACTTAAAGGGGGGGTGAAATGCTCGTTTTCACTCAATATCCTGTTAATCTTGAGTACCTATAGAGTAGTGCTGCATCCTTCATAACTCCAAAAAGTCTTTATTTTTATTATATTTATAAGAGAAAGATAGTCTGTACCGATTTTTCCCGGAAAAACACGAGCGCCTAGAGGTGTGACGTGTGGGCGGAGCTAAAGAATCACGAGCGCGAGTAGGCTTTTGCGTTGAGAGCGTTTGGAAGCTGTGACAGATCCAGAGGCTGAAATTTAACAAGAGCAGCATCAGCAAAGGCGTCTCTATGTGGTATGTACTGAAACTGTATATATTTGCTAAGCGGTTTTGGAAAATGACTTAGTTCCACTTTATGTCGTCTTTTTTTTTTTTTTTTTAAGCTGTACATGTGGAAAGTGCAGTTTGATGACAACATCGCATGTTGTTTACTTGATGTTCTTACGCGCCGATAGCTAAGTTAACAACACAGAGATATTTGAAGCAGTTTTACTCACCGCCTGCGGTTCCAACACACGATCGTGACCCTTTTCCGTTGGGATTGCATCATCCTTAAGAAATAAACGATGTGCAAATCCGGCGTCAAACTGGGCCTTGTTTGTAAAACAAGCATCTTCGAAGTGCAGGGAACAAACAAAAACACTTGCACAACTCCGTTGATGCTCTGTTAAAATAAACTCCATCCACTGGTCCCTTAATGCAAATTTTTTTTGGTAATCTGTGCAGGGTTGTCTTGCCCTGGCAACCAAAAACACACTTCTTTTGTGACTTTTCGCGACGCTCTCGCTCTGATCAGTGAAGTCTGTTGTGCTCTCAGTGCTCTGCTATACGGGAGCGCGCTCTTCAGGCAGAAGTGCCTTAGGACCCATATAAGGAAATTATGCTCCATCTAACGTCACACAGAGCCATACTCTGAAAAAACTTTCCGAAACTTGTGACAAACCGGAAGAGGTTTTTTTGGAACAAAAATACTCCTTCAAACGTACGACTTAATTTTTGAAACTTTGTCCATGTTTAGCATGGGAATCCAACTCTTTAACAGTGTAAAAAACTCAGTATGCATGAAATAGCATTTCACCCCCCCCTTTAAGAAAACACTTGGAAACAGCAATGCGCATGCTGTAGAGTTGGTGTTTGAAAATTCGCCCTCTGCAGTTCAGTTTTAAAATACAAATGACTCTCTGATGCTCCAAAGCGGGTTATTTTGAATCTGAATCATTTTCAGTTTCCCAAGCTTTTCTCCCATTAGCCCGGGCTATGTCATAGCGAGAGAGACCACACGCACACGCTGTATGACTAAGCTCATCAACAGCCAGGACTGGAACGAAAACCCAACCGTGTAAAAGATCAACCCACTGCCACAGACAGAGATAAAAATGCTTTTAAATTCTCATGGTATCAAAGCTCTGCAATGCTCTGCATTGACAGTAAATAAACCACCTACGTGCATCAGCTCTAATCTCCTCACATCCCACTCAAGAGCTCTTGCTAAAGCAAGCGTTCATCCTCGGAAAGAGCCACCAAGGTGAACAGGGAATCACGTGAAATGAATACTATGTGTTTGTCGCTTACTGAATCAATATTACCAGGAACAGTTCAAAACCACTACAATCTAGTGTATGTACTGACATCATGGGCTTGTGTAGCCTGCTGTAACCAGACTTTTGACTTTGTGGAAAGTCTGGTTCCCACTGCAGCTTGTTTTGGATGAAGACTGCCTTGACTGATAATTAAAGTGTCATTTCGTTTTGTATCATTTATTTTGCGCTAGTTATCCAGAAGAGTGCTCAACATGCTAGCAGGTCAGCGTTTACTCTATGCAGATGTCTCACGGCATGCAGCTTCAGCCGTCTTTGCTGGTTTTGGCTGCGTTGACAGCGAGCATGTGGGAGGAGAGTGTGTCCGCAGTGCTCAGATGATGCAGGTGAGACACGAAAGCTTGCATATCTCTATTGCCAGCTTGTGTTGTCATGAATAGTAATTTCGCATTTCTTACAGTTTCTTGTAAACGTTTAGAATAATTAGGCTTTTTTTTTTTAGGTCTCTTAATACATTTTTAAACTGTTTTAAACATTGATAATAATTAGAAATAATAATATTTTTCTTGAGCAGCGAAACAGCATGTTAAGAAATAATTTCTGAAGGATCATGTGACACTGAAGACTGGAGAAATGATGCTGAAAATTCAGTTTTGCATCACAGGAATAAGTTAATGTAATGTAATATATATATATATTTTTTAAACTGTAATAACATTAATGTTTTTACTTTATTTGTGAATAGCGTTGCATGTTTAGGTGGCACTGAATTAATTCAATGTGATTTGAACACTTTTAGGCATGATTTAGCACTAGCAATCTTACAGTGTGCAAAGTGCTTTAGGTTTGCTTCATATTAACTTTCATGTAATTCCAAATATATTTGTCTTTTACAGGATATTATACAAAACTAATGTCACAGAGTTTGTGAAGATTAATTATTATTATAAGGATTATTATTATTATTATTATTATTATTATTATTATTATAGGTAATTAAGCTTCCAGAGTATACAAAAAAATAAATATAGAAATAAAACTTTACAGTATGATATACAGTATAATTTTCATGGTAATTAATAAAACCGATTTGCAACAAGTGAAAATAGCATATTTTGTTAGTGATAGATGTGGTTTACATTTAGTGCAAATACATGGATTATGAATGAATAATGCATTTATATTTCATTCATTCATTCGTTCATTCGTTCATTCAATAGATTGTATTTACACTAAGCGAAAATAGCTAAAGATTCTATTTACACTGTGTTAAAATAACAATATTGTCTACTATGTGTACTATCAATTATAAATTATCATCATTTTAATTCAAATGTTCTTTTTTGTTGTTGTTGTTGTTTTATATTAATTTCTTTTAAAAAAACGATTCTCTATTCAATTCCTTTTTTCCATAAAATAAAGGACTGAGCTTTCCAAAATTAAGCTTTTTAAAATGCAGAGTTATTAATTTAGCTCCACAGAATGTTCCATCTTTAAAATGCAACTGTACTGAATGTAATTTTGTCTTCAGATATCAGTCAAATACTGCCAATTCTATCCAACTGCACTTTGACCTTTCAATCTATTGACCCCAGCAATATTTTTCTTCAATATTTCAGCAAAGCTGAGAGTGATAACATGAAATTTACACAGCCTTATTTCCAATATATGCTCTTGCATGTGTGTGCACATGAGGTCAAGAGAGCAACTCCAACACAGTAAGTACCCAGTGAAAAAGAAAGGAAAACTCTCCCTGGTGCCACTTGCAAATTGAATCGATCAGGCTTGACTTCTATAAATAGAATCCGTAACCGCACACTTGAGTGGGCAGGCGGCCTTCAGGGGAACTGCAAGATCAATCTTTACAAGTCCAAAAGATCAGTGAAAGCCAGTTAAGTTCACACAAGTGCTCAGCAGGAGTTGAGCCGCGTGGCTGCGCTGTGTAGCGCTAATGAATGCATGTGTTTGTGGGTGTTGAGCACTGCGGCGTGGGTTGTCCAGTGGGCGTTCAGAAGGTTTTCAAGAGGCTATATGTCAATGGGATGCGTTCTCATTAAATCTGCTACTATTTCTGTAGAGATACGAATTAATTCTCTTTTTAGATGGATAGGTGCACTTAGATGTATTTTATATAGTTTTATCTAACAGCGTTATTGCAAGTATAATATTGCATTCTTACCATTTCAGAAGCTGAGTAACTTATCATTTAGACACAATATTTTCTGTGGTTTTTACTGGATTAGGTTTCAAGAATGATTCATTGACTTGCTCTAAGAAAGCACTTGGTTCAGTACGTGCCTCGTTTTGATGTCACGGTTTGGTACGTTTTTCAGTACAGTAGGGGAAAATGATATAAAATAGCTTTTTTTTTTTTTTTTTTTTTTAAGCAACTGTTTACCGAACAAACTGGATGATTCCAAGGGCCCCGTTGTTGTCATAACGCCTTGCTTCAGAATTGAATGCTAGACCTGCATCTGACACCATGAGTTTAATGCTTTCTGAACACATCTCCAAATTTCCCCTTTGTTGCAATTATTCTCTTTTTTTGTTGTTGTTGTTTTACATATGAAATAGTCTATAGTAGTTTATGTCAGCATTCCTATTTTCATAATTGTGACCACATAGTCTTACTTCTAACAATGTATTTTACACAGAATGAGTTATCATATTGTGTACACACACACACACAGTATATACTGTATAATACACATATAATTTGTTCCTGTGATTCAAAGCTTAATTTTCATTATCAAACTTAAGATTATTAAGATTCATTATCAATATGCTGATTTATTATTTTTTTTTTTTGGACTTTTTGATGAATCAAAAGTTTGAAAGAACAATATATATAAAACAGAAATTACTAACACTTTTATAAAATAATTCATTTCTTTAAATTCTTAAACTTTTGAATGACAGCGTGTGCATGTGTATGTATGTAATGTACAGTAATGATTATACTGAACTTGAATTGTTCACCAAACACTAGGAAAATACAAGAATGGGATCGGGACTCTGTATTGGCAGATATTCAAAATTTAATGACTTGGATCCCTTTAAGGGCTATCCCTAGCATTTAATGTATGGCTTTCCTGATAGAAATGGTCAGAATTTGAAAGATGAGACTCGTAAACATGGGACATGTCTAGTTAAGTTTTATTCATACATCAACTTCAAAAGCAAAAGATCAATCTTGGGATTTAAAAACTGATTTAGATTGATATATCTCAATGTAATATATATGTACATGTATACACGTCTATGTTTTTATAATTTCACTTTATGTTAGAAGTCTTTGCAGCAGACTGTGTGATGTTTCACACTATGAATTGTACTCCAAAAACACATCTGCTATAATTAACTTTTTATTTTTATTTGTATTTTATGTGTTGCTTTTGGCTACGTTTGATTGGCCATTAATGTAAAAATATGCCTTTTTACCCTAAGATCTACTAATGAGCAACTGCTGTAAGCAGCACAAGAGAGATACTTTACAAGCAGCTCACACCATTTATCCAATCAGAAAATGTTCTTTGCGTGTCAGTGTTAAGGTTTGTTGACATATACATTAGGTGGGTGTTTTTGTAAGAAGGCTTTTAAATAAAGGGTCAGTGTGAAGTCTAGTGTAAGTTAGAAAAACGTCTGAAATTGCTTACAGTAACTTTAAGGAAGCATGTTAAAAACACTTTAAACCACTATGTTCTTAGCTACTATCACACCAACACGTACTCCAGTGTAGCAAAAGTTCTTTGAATGATACCTTCTTAGCGCTAATGAAAGGGGAGGATGAATACTTGCCTTGGCATAGTGAGGTGGGATGTAATACATTTATTGTCACTTATTTTCTTGCCAATCAGCAAAGACTGTATTAGAAGGGCTCGTTGGCTTCGATATGAGTCAGCGAATTTAACCTTTTTACTTCCAGATAAAGTCTAATTAAGCTAAAAGCTTTACTGGCTCCATCCTTTCTTCTTTCTTTCTTTTCTAAACTTGTAACGCTTACCTTCCTGTCTTGCCCCCCTAAGAACAAGGCCAAGGGGCAAGAGAGGAAACCTGGCACTAATTGGACGCCCCCCTCTAATCTCTGAGTCTAGAATAAGATCAAAGAGACACCTGGTTTCTGTGACCTATACTCAGTGTTTTGGCTAGGAGAATGTGTGACTCAGCTCATATTTTCTGCCTGAGTGCATTTGCAGGCAAAGCCAAAACTTGAAGAACTTTCACTTCCTGGAAATTGACTTATTGACTTCTTGGAATTTGGTGAGGATAATAGAAATTGGCTGGTCACCAGAGAACACTTAGATTAAAGGGCGAAAAGCACACCATGTTGATAATTTCTGCTTGCCGATATGAGATCCGGTTTGGAATTCTGGGGCAGGGGAAAGCAGTCTCTTGGTTCTACTTTACTACTTTGCAATTTAGCTAATGCTTTTATCCAAATTGGCATACAGCACACTTATCCCACAGATAATCAGTCTAGACAACTTGGGAAAAGAGCCTTCCCCAAATGGTCCTTTAATGGTTTTTGTATCACTTTAGGTTCGGCAGGCCACTGCATTTGGTCTTTGAGTCAATACAGTACTGTATATGATTGTTTAGAAATGAAAATTTGATGATCAAAGCTCTCCAATGGCATCATTTGTTGGTTCACACCTGCAACATTTGGTGACCAGTCCAGGTCTTTAACCAGCAGTATTCTCAGCATACTCCATTTTTGTTGTTTCTTGTCACCTTTGATCTGATCACTTGTCTCTTTGGTCCTCAGGTTATGGCCACGCGGCTCCAGGCACAGATGCTGGAAAGGCGTTCTGCATGTTTTACGCAGTGCTTGGGATCCCTCTGACGCTGGTGATGTTCCAAAGCCTTGGCGAGAGGATGAACACCTTTGTGAAGTACATGCTGAAGCGCATCAAAAAGTGCTGCGGGATGCGCATCACGGAAGTCTCCATGGAGAACATGGTGACTGTGGGCTTCTTCTCCTGCATGGGAACGCTCTGCATTGGCGCAGCAGCTTTTTCCCACTACGAGGACTGGAGTTTCTTTCAGTCCTATTACTATTGTTTCATAACGCTCACCACCATCGGGTTCGGGGACTTTGTGGCCCTGCAGAAGAACAAAGCTTTGCAGAGAAAGCCCCTCTATGTGGCGTTCAGCTTCATGTACATCCTAGTGGGGCTGACGGTCATCGGGGCCTTTCTCAACCTGGTGGTCCTTCGCTTCCTGACCATGAACAGCGAGGATGAGCGGCGGGATGCCGAGGAGAGGGCTTCCTTGGCGGGGAACCGCAGTAGCATGATCATACACATCCAGGAGGACACACTGCAGAGGAGTCGACGGAGACGAGAACAGCAGCAGCAGCGCTACAGATCCGAGGTCACCGATCTCCAGTCCGTCTGCTCCTGCATGCACTACCATTCGCACGAGTTCGGGAGCTCGGTCGGCCTCGGGTTGGGAATTGGAGGAGGAAGCAGTGGCGGCGCATTTCCACACCAGAACTCATTCGGCTCCCAGTTGAGCCCACATCAGTACCATCACTACCACTCGACGGTGTCCTACCGCATAGAGGAGATCTCGCCAAGCACGCTGAAAAACAGCATCCTTCCCTCCCCCATCAGCTCCGTCTCGCCCGGGCTTCACAGCTTCACGGAAAACCTCCGGCTGATGAGACGACGCAAGTCCATCTGAGAACCGACAGCAACCGCTGAACACACATATCCAATGCTGCTGCTCTACCAAACCTCATTACGCCACTTTTCTCGTCATTTTCTGGCTGATTTCGGACCAGCAGGACATTTGATCGCTCGGTGGATATATTGGAACTTTGTTTAAAAGCATGAAGCATGGATATCTATTTTTGCAGGAAACGCCTGGGCCTTCTTCGTCCTTTTGAGCAGCACCCAAGTGGATTTGGATATAATACTACCATCCTGATATCTTGTCAGATGATGCACACTTGCATTTTGAATAATACAGAAGGAAATAGATATATATAATTTTTTAAGGGACATATGATAATGTGTGTTTTATCAAACAGTGAGCAACCTCTGGTTCTTTCTTGAGATTCAAGTGCCACACCACCGAAGGAGAAAATAACGATAAAACTGATTTGAAAAGGACTACGCAGTATCAGGTATTGTTTTCTATAAGCAATTCTATTTAAGAAAAATTGACATTGATACACATCATGCCAAAATATTGTTGCCAACCATAGCATGTGCATTAGTTGCCGTTTGATGTGCGTCATTGTTTCCGTTAGCCTTTTTGTTTTTCGTTTCTGTTCGTTTCAATTCGATCGAAGGTTTTCTGTAAATTATACATGTATGTAGAGACTTTCCAAGTGTGTTATATTTTGAGGTGACAGATGAGTGACAGCAAAAGTCGGTTGTGAGAGGAAAATAATTGCATGTGCTTTGTTTAAACTGGTATGCGTTTACTGTAATGAGGCAAAGCGATAGCACTGGATCCAATATTAAAAGCAAATAATCCTTTAAAAAGTGTTTTTTTTTTTAGTTATTTTTTTTATGAAAGTCGAACTACATATCCACTAAAACAGGGCCTCACAAATGGGAACGTAAAGGCAATGCGGATGATTGTTATTCATTGTTATTTTATATAAACAACAGCACGACTATTATTCCATTGTGAACAATCAGTGTATAATGTATGCTAACCCTAGCAATGATTGCTTTATTCTCGCCAATAACCATGGCATTTATTTGAATGAGACTTATTTAAATGCATCAATAAAGACAGTTATTTATGTATTTTACATTTTAATGATGTCTTCAGAGAATGCCCTGCAAATGAGATGGTACATCATAGGCATAAAAATTGCTCTGATGTTGATTGAAAAACATAGTGCACCTCTATTAGGAACAGTCTGGATGTACTCAACAGTTCTCATTCTCTGCTTGCGGTAGGGTGTTTTTTTTTTTTTTTTTTTACTAACCAAATTGCATCTCTGATATAACCGCAATCATGTCACTTTTTGGTTTCAAACTAAACCTTTTCAACTCTTTTACTAGGTCTTACTGTATCCTGGATGTGATATCTGAGTATCTGTGTTACAGTTAGGATCATCCAATAAACCAGAGTTGGAGTCAAGAACAGACTCTACAAGGTATAGACCAAGACTTGACGCTCTGAGGCCCAGAACCACACTAATACCTGTCCAAGTAAACATCCAACTAAAATAGAAAAAAAGCTGAATTTATTGCAGCGTACACATTGTGCAGTGGCTAAATAGCCATTCAAAGCTATAGAAGTGTTAATGTTCTGTTATCAATAAGGCACCTTGTTGAAAGTGGCTATAGTCTTTGGTATGTACATGTAAGTTGACTCATTAGTCTCTAAACACAGATGAAATCTGGATCTAGATGGAGCAATGCAACATTTATGTGGTCTGGAGTGGTCTTCAAGACTCCAACTCTGATAATAACGAACCAATAAAATAACATTGCAAATAACAGTTTTTTTTTTTTTTATGGATGTAGAAGGCTGTAACTATTTTTTTTCTTGATAAGATTTGACATCCATTTCGTTTAACCAGTTTTAATTGAGAGCTGGTCTCTAATTTCAGTTCTGTTGACCAAATAAGTCAGAAGCGGTTAGAGTGGTGACGTTTTTATCTAAATGATAAAGATTTTCAGGCAGACGACCAATTATAATTTAGATTAAATGTGACACAAAAAGCATGAATCAGTTATTTATAAAATAGCCAAACATTTCAGGTGGTAGGACTGGACCCTTGCCGATGTTTTCTTGAAAAATAAATCTTGAATAATTGTCTTGATGTGGATCACTGAGGAATGCAAAGCCCAAAGTGCCCGCTAAAGTAATTCGGTTTCAGACAAGACTAATTAATGAGAGAAATTCCCGATGGACTCCGGCGCTCCCGTGCACTCTTTTAGTCAATTTCCAAGTCTGCCTGCGGGAAGCGGTTTCAGGCTCAAAAAGCTCACCATTCTAATCCCAATCAACTTGACGTCTGACATTCTGGATTTCACAGCATATGTTGCAGCACTCATGTAAATTTATGTAAAACGCTACCATTTTATAATATTGTACAGTGCATATATTGTAAGTAGTTATATCCTTGATAAATTACAAAGGCATATTTTAAACTCAGATGCATTCACATTTTTACAGCATTCAGCATACTGTATGTGCCTTGAAGGGGTATCTTTCAAATGTGGAGTTTGTATTTCATTAAGGCACATACTTGAATTCATATTCAGATATAGAAGCAAACTAATTAAAATACTTCATTGTCAAAGCAAAAGCTCCCCATGTATTCACATGGAAAACCAAAGCAACTGATCCTCACGAATGCCGCCGCCGCCGCCCAAACAATGCACAAGTATGTATTTTAGCATAAACACTGTCTGAAATATGTTAATTGTTTCACTAGCACAACAAAAAGCTTTATTTTCCACTTTTTATTGGTTGTCACTTTAACCAATGTATGTACATTATGGTTCCTGGGGTCAGGACAGAATAACATGTATTTAACATCAATAAACTGTCCTTGCATTCTATATGTAATAGCCTGATGATAATTTCTCAAACAGATGAGCTTGTATGTTTGGATTAGATGAAATGTAATAACTTTATGATTGGCAACACAAACAAATAAATCATATGTATCAAAATCAGTCCACTTTACTTAATTTATAAGAAATATATAGATATAGACATGTCATGTAATAGTTATTATATTAAACTGAAAATTATTATTATTATTATGGGGCAACCTGATTTAAAGGAATAGTTGAATACATTTTTGCTGAAAATGTATTAGTTTCTTTGTTCATTGGAATAGATTGGAATACATTTCATCACTTGCTCACCAATAGATCCATTGCATTGAATGGGTGCCGTCAGAATGAGAGTCCAAACAGCTGATAAAAACATCACAATAATCTAAACCACTCCAGTCCATTAATTAACATCTTTGAAGCAAAAAGCTGAGTGTTTGTAAGAAACTGTTCCATCATTAAAGATGTTTTATCCATCACTTCTGGCCAAAATACAGGTCCATAATCCATAATGACGCTTCCATCAGCGAAAAAGTCCATCTCCTTTTATTCTCTCACTTTAAAATCTACCAACACATTTATTAAGAACTGTTTAGGACGGCTTTCTCTCATACATGTTGCTTGATCTGTGCATATTTCACTCCTGATTCAAGTGAAATTACTTTTTCACCAGAGGAAGCAAAAATAAAATAAAGAACTTGTATTTTAGTTGGAAGCTACAATGGTCTTAATAATGAATTTATTATAAACATGCAGCTTTTCTTTTCACAACATGTTAACTGATGGACTGGGGCGGTGTGGATTACATCTTGATCATTGTGATGTTTTTATCAGCTGTTTGGACTCACATTCTGACGGCACCCATTCACTGCATAGGATCCATTGGTGAGTAAGTGATGAAATGCTAAATTTCTCAAAGAAACGACTCATTTGTATATCGATGACCTGAGGGTGAGTACATTGTCAGCAAATTTTCATTTTTGGGTGAGCTAGACCTTTAATATTAATAGGATATAGTCACTTGAGACATTCAAAGTGTGTAGACTAGCCTCGGCCTCCCCAAAGAATTGCTATTGCAGTTTTGCATTTGTAGTTTTATGCCATCTACTGTATCAGCAGAAAAACACAGTTGTTTTGACCATCTCTTTTTCATTTGTTTACTCTCCGCTTCTATATTGTTTTTCTTAATGCTACAGGAATATTGCACTATTAAATCTGTCTGTCCTCCCACAGCAGCGTGATTCACATATCTAAATATGATTATTCACAAGAATCACCACATGTTGCTTTGTATTCATTTCTACAATAATCTGTTTCTGCAATAGAATGCATTATCAAGGTATCTTTTAAGTTCCCACTCCATCAAATAATCTGTCTGTCCCTGTCCGACTAATGAAGGGGATCTATCGCGATATGGATTCACACTCCGAACTGTCAGAACAACATACTGTTTATTGTTTTTGACTTTATTGGGAAAACTTGCAATGAGCATTTACATTTGTTTGTTTGTCTTAGCATGGCATAGTGTGAATCACCCGTGACTTGGGTGAATTAAAAATTTGAATTAAAAAATATCAACTTCCCTCATCCGCTTACCGAGTGCTGTCTGACTGGCTGAATTTGTGAATTATATAACAATTTGCATAAACATGCATTATTACAATATATATATATATATATATATATATATATATATATATATATATATATATATATATATATATATATATATATATATATATATATATATATATATATATATGTATGCACACTTATTTTATTTACTGAAAACAGTGTTATTGTAGTATTATTGAGAATATATATATATATATATATATATATATATATATATATATATATATATATATATATATATATATTTTTTTTTTTTTTTTTTTTTTCTTCAGTTTTTAAGGTTTAAATGTCCTTTTTAATGTCTATATATAGTTCTTTTTCATTTTTACTTCAATTGTAGTTTGTTGTTTTGGTACAAATATACGTTATATATATAGATTTTATTTTTTATTTTTTCATTTTTTATTCACGTTAAACAATTAAAATGAGAAATATCGCTTTTTATTTTAAAATCTTATTTTCAGGTGGGGTAACAATGTATTTTCACGGTTTTAGTTTTCAGTTGCAATAATAACCACATCACACTTGCACTGAATAACACAATCAGCATTTCACATCTGTGCACATTATTTTTTACAATTACTTTTGCAAATTATTATGTTAATCAAGTCTTTTTCTGTTTCCAGTTTCTTGTGTTCCCATATGTGCTGACAATATGCGTGCAGAGCTTGCATTCTCTCTAGGCCCAAAATTAGTCTGGTTTCTCAGTGCATGATGGGTGGTGAGAGGTGCTGCTATAATAACACCACACGATTCCTCCCACCTTATCTCTCACATCAGGATCTCTCCAGCAGCTGTCGTGAGCTGTGTACGAGTCCTTTGTGTGCCGTACAGAAAAATCAGTAGAATTCCTCAAGATGCCATTTCAAGTTTAACTATAGCAAATAAATCAAACGCTGTGACTTTTACTGCTGTATATAGTCGTTCTGTCGTGGTTATGTACTCTGTAGAAATTGAGGATCTCAGAATGTGGCGAGTGGGGCGGGGCCGAGAGACGTGGGAACGAGGAGTGAGGCCCCGCCCCACTCGCCACACAGAGTAAACAGAAGATCACATAATGTGATCATCTGATCAAAACAGCATTATCCACAGACAAAGCTGCTTAGTAACTGATTACATGTAATCTGGATTCTGTAATCAGATTCCAAAAATTAAATGTGATTAAATTACATTTTAAATACTCATAATCAGGCCAAAGTTACTTTTCTATGGATTACACGATTACATATTATTTTCACAATAGCAATACATTGTTCATAATTTATTGATTCTCCTTAATTTCTCTTTTTCATGTAAATTAGCCTACTGCTTATATGCAGTCAGAAAGTCTTCCAGTTGTGTGGACATTGACGTGTAATCTGAAATCAGTAATGAATTACAACTTGTAAGTAACCCAGCTCTGTCTGCTGCTTATGTTTTATGAAAGACCATCCTAATGAATAACACTTAAGCTATCCTTAACAGTAGGCCTATACAAAACACTTTCAATATTGTAAATGTGAAAAAGCATTTTAACCCAGGTAAAAAAGTTGCATAATTATGCATAACTCCCAAAATCAAAGGTAGGATAGTTCTACCCATATCTCTGACTTCCGGCAATAAAGATGTTCCATTAGGCTAGCTATCTCTTAGAAGACATGCAGTACAAAGAAACATGCTAACATTTGCTTGCAGGTGTTCGTTTGTCATCACAGACGTCGTCTTGAAACCAAATTGCAGAGGATAAATGATGCTTTGCAATGCTAGATCTTCTGCAGGTGGACGATTATCGGCAAAGAAGGTAATTTATACACACGTTTCTTATCACCACGTACAAACCTTGACACATTGATGCATTTTATTTGCTAGAAAAGTGAATGTTTCTCATTAACGCTGTATACATCACCCTGCTAAAAAAAAAACTAATTTGTGAGAGAAGGGAGAAAACATGGTTGATTAATTTACATTTGCACAGAATCTTTGGTGTATACAGTAGACTATGCAGAGATAAAAGATAGTTAGTGTGGATCTACTGTAGTGTGATGTAAGTGAGAGCAAACCTGGCGTATACACAGTAGAGCTAACAGAGGCATGTCACCTTCTCAATGTGTGAAAACTAAATGAAGGATAGTGAAGGAGTAAGACTTTAAGAGCGAGAGAGAAGGAGCCGAATGTGCCTGTGAATTTCACCGCAAGCCTATTTGTGGAAACCACACTCACATCTTGAGTGGAAGAATATGATTCTGTCATTTTCTGCCAATAAAAAGTGTTTGCCTGTGTTTTAGTGAGTGAGAACAGACTGCGTTTGTTCTAGACAGGGAGCTACTACAGCTGTGGCAGTAAGTACGAGCTCTAAGTTTTTATTAGCACATGTATATTTCATCCTGCATATTTCAGCTCAGTGAAACTTTAATAAAAAAGATAGATCTAGGTGACCATATATCCTCTTTTTTCCCAGACATGTCCGAGTCTGGTCATTGTTTGTCTACTGACATTCTCTTCTTCTTTCATTTTCTTCTTTCACAAACATGTAGACAATCCCATCAACTTGCAGGGTGAGGCTTTTGTTTTGTCTAACAATTCATACTTTTCTGCAGAATTGTGAGTTTATATTTCACAATTTTGACTATTTTCTTTCTCGCAATCCTGAGAAATTGAAATCGAAAAGAATTGCAAGAAAGAAAATAATTAGAATTATGAGAACTAAACTCAGTTGAGAGGGGAAAGAATTATGATATAGTATATATATGGTTTTATTATTAATATATTATTATTAGTGTTAGTATATATATATATATATATATATATATATATATATATATATATATATATATATATGAAATATGTGTGTGTGTGTGTGTGTGTGTGTGTGTGTGTTCTCGTAGCTCAAGTGGTAGAGCATTGCGTTTGCATGTTAGGAGAAAATTGTTAGCCTGAATGAAATGTAAGTCGCTTTGGATAAAAGCGTCTGCTGATTTAATTTAATTTGAATTTAATATATATGTGTATATATATGAGTATATGGCTTGTATATATATATATATATATATATATATATATATATATATATATATATATATATATATATATATATATCCTGCAATTCTTTTGAAATATATATAAGCCACATATATATATATTTCTTTTTTTGTTTTTTTTGTAATCCTGTGGTGCAAAAAAGCTTCCATAGGCTAGGTTATGTCACCGGTAAGTAAAGTCAAGTTAGATTTTTTTTTTTTTTTTTTTTTTTTTTTTTACAGTAACATGCATGAGGAATCATTCACAATAAGACTTAAAAAACGTATGTAAACTTACAGTATGAAAATATATACGAGTCAAGTTTGATTGTATGTTGTTGTATCTTCATGGTCCAGAGTGCAATAGAATCTATGGCACAGTATGTTTTTCTATAGAACTGATTTCTTATGCTAATGACAGTGCTGTCATTGGTAACGCAGTACGTTAGCTAATGCGCTAGCAAATAGATATTCTGTTCACTCTTTTCCCAGTTCCCCATAAGGTTGCAGTTCCAAATCCTCTATGACATCAGCGTCCCCAGTGTTTCGTGGGACTACAGCTGGATGCCGGCCTTTATCGAGTAGGTGGAAGCGAATGTTCTGTGGCCCTATTCATCTCCCGC
This sequence comes from Carassius auratus, assembly GCF_003368295.1. Classification (NCBI taxonomy): domain Eukaryota; kingdom Metazoa; phylum Chordata; class Actinopteri; order Cypriniformes; family Cyprinidae; genus Carassius; species Carassius auratus. The sequence goes on along the minus strand of NC_039261.1, from coordinate 22,543,563 downwards.
GGCTCCTCGCTAATTAAGCTGTCAGGCTGCAGTTTGAGGCCGGGGGAGAGCGACAGCATAAGAGCAGTGGTGGAGGGAGGCTGGATCTCTGGCGCTGGATCCAGCCTGTAATTTAAACACAGCTCAAAAGAGCTTCAGCACCCATGCAGCCAAGCCACTCGAGGAGCAGAGCTAACCTCTCTCTTTATATATCACTGATATGAACGGCTTGTCTAATATGCAGGTGCTGAGAGAGAGATATTAGGCAAGCTTATGTACACATGCACGTGTTGCATAATGCATATGCATGCAAAGTGAGATCGAAAGTCAGAGATCACACTGAAAAGCTGTGATTTAAACAGAAAAAAAGAAAAGGAAAGTTTTAAAAAAACTATATATATATATTCTAAATAAATTATCTAATTGAAAGAATTTAAGTTTATATTTATATTAGGTATACAGTACATTATATACCGGGCTTGACATTAACACCCGCTGGGTGGATTTTGCTCGTGGCGGGCAACACAATGACTCCATCTAGCCATTTTGGCAGGTTGAATAATTGTAGCGTTTTTAAAAGGCATCTGAAATAAGCCATATTGCAATGTGACACTATGACACTACAACTCCCATGAGTATTACATGCACACAGTGTTGCCTTGCGCTTGACTGCTAGTGACAGAAACGAAGAGACAGCTAACTTTTTCTTGTCACCCCAACCCTCTACATTGTGACTAAATCATCATTCTGGAAAATGATGAAAAAAAAAAAAAACTGCACCAGTTTACAAATAGTATATATATATATATATATATATATATATATATCAGTCTGGCGAGTAAACTAAAATATTTACTAGCCAATGGCGATTCAATTGCTAAGGTGTCCTAGAGGGTGGCAACCTAACCAGTAGTCATTATTAGGTCCTGAGCACAAAAATGACACAAACTGAAATGTGTTCTTTATGATGAGAGGAACGTTCCCCTCAAATTTTAATGAAGGTAAAAGCAACTTCGTCCATGCAAGCATTGCATGCATTTTCCGTGAGGTTTTAAGATTGACCTACTTTCCATTGCAACTTTTAACAAATAATTTCCCAGTGTGATTCAATAAAGTAATCCTGAGTCTGATTCGGATATTTAAACAGTGTTTCTAATCCTAAATGTTTTTTTGTTTTTGTTTTCAGTTTAGTTTTTTATCTTTTTTATTAATCTTCTACATCCATGCACCACATTTATTATGCAATAAGAAGCTACTTTTTATGTATTTATCTTAATACATGGTTTTATTTAAAGAGGGAGCTTTACACACAACCTTATCAGCGCTAATGATAATGACCTGTATTGTTATACATTTTATGTAGTCTTGATTTAGGTGTGTACAGTGGTTTTACATTTAAAAGAATCACTAACCACATTGGCTAGTGAGCAAAAAAGTTAATGTCAGGTCCTGGTAGAGAGCATGTCAATGGGAACACAGTTCATGCATGTAGCTCACTTCTAACTAGCTGATTATCTGTATCAGATGTGTTAACAAAGAGACATACAATATGTGCAGAGCAGTGGGGAGCGAGGACTAGCAACACCCTGGCAACCACCTAGAACAACTTAGCGACTACTAAACAACACCCATGTAGTGACACAATTGCAACCACCCAGAACACATGAGTAACAATCTGGCAACCACAAAGAACACCTAGGCAACATCCTCACAACCAAAATGTAAGTATGGACATTTGATGTGGTGTTCACCTCTGCTGGCTTTGAAGTGAATGTGTTCTCGCTAGTTTCTCAGGGCCAGAAAATAGAGCAAAAATGAAAGAAAGAAAGAAAAAAATAGAAAGAAGTGCCCACAAAAGCAGCATTATCAGCTGCTTCCATCTGAACACTCACATCTGTGAGCGAGCGGATCAGGACAGATGGATATGGCTGTCTTGAAGGCCTGGGGTTTCAGGCAGATTGTTACAATTCTTCAGCAGATTTGAGAGCCTGTACGGTGCTGATGCTCGTTAAGCCCATTGCCCTTTCGAAACCAATTTCAGCATCTCTGCACCCATGCCTGTGTGAATATGTGGTCAGCTTGCTTTTTCCGGTGCTTGGCTTGGGTCTGGATTACGCCAGCACTTTCCCTGCTCTGGGTCACCGGGATCAGCCTCACTCAACAGCACAGCCATACATATAATCCCATCAGCCCCAGCGGGGAAGAAGAGGATTTCAGGGGGACTATGAGGACTTGGACAGAAGATTAGGCCACTGAATATCTCATTCCACCTCACAAATGGAGAGTAAGATCATCAAATCAGGGATCGTTTGCTTGCTTTACATTTCCACGGGTGTGGATTCAGAGTTTATCTGCTGTTTTTAGCCAGAGAATTTAGAAATGTCAGAAACATGCTGAATAGTTTGCCAGAATGTGCTGTGTACACTGTCAGAAAAAGAAAAGAAAAGAAAAAGTATGTTATTATAAAATACCTCCAGGGGTACAATAGTTTTGAACTGGGGCAGGACCCTCAAAAGGGCACCGTTGTACCTAGTTTACCCCTAAAGGGTTAATATAACACTAAATTGTACCTTTAGGCATACGACAGTTTGTAACTGGGGCAGAACCCTCAAAGGGTACCTTCTTTACCCATAAAGGGTTAATATTAGTACAAAACTGGACCTTTAGGAGTATGACAGTTTGTCACTGGAGCAGTACCCTTAAAGGGATGCTTGTGTACATTCTTACCTTTGTACATTATTTATTCTTAAAGGGTTAATAATAATAATTGTACCTTTAGGGATACAACAGTCTGTAACTAGGGCAGTACCTTCTTTACCCCTTAAAGGTTAATATTAGTAACTAGGATTTAAGTACTGGGGCAGTACCCTCAAAGTCTGTAGTCTGTAGCCCCATCTAGTGGCTGCTAACAAAATAATAAAACGTTTACTAAATGTTTGAAAGCTAAATGTTTGTCAATAAGAGGAAAGAAGGCCATGTGTTCATGAGAGCACATGTGGGTGTGTGAGTGTGTGTGAGCTGGCTTTGACATCATCAGAGATCAGAGCACACCTGCACGCTGACCCCAATCCTTATCATAAGAATCTTACTGTCAATCACTGAGACAACTGTTTAACACACTCTCTCTCTCTGCAGAGTCACGGTCTTGAACACATGCGGTCTGATGATTCGACAGAAACACAGGCAATACATTATGGCATCAGTTGTGAGTATATAAAACTTATATTCTACTATATTCTGTTAGACAAAATTATTGTTCTTATTACAAAATTACAAAAACGTGTTTATTTATTAAAATATCTGTGGACAAGTCACAAATCTTGTCACAAGATTGTCAAAAAAATAAAAAATAAAAATAAAATCTTTTATTTGAAGTCTTAAAAAATGTAGTTTTATTTTAGGTAGAATAACAAGCATGGCAAATTATTGTAGTTTTCTATATTTTTGTTAATGCTATTTGTATTGTCCTATTTTGCATATATGCATACATCCTCCACTTTTAAATTAAACTGATGTCTTTTTAAATCAGAAAAGTGTAACAAAGTGTAACAAAGCTACTGCAATATAGAGAAATATAAAGTTTTTGTAGATTATCAAAATGGCCATAATAATAATAATAAAAATAAAAAAGTGTTTTACATGAGTTTACTTTGAACAAATATTACAATGATTTATGTAAGAAGTAATACATTAAAATTTTAATATATCCCCTATTATAAACATGATTATTAGCGTTATAAATATTATGATTATTTTTTATATATAGTTTAGTTTACATGTGAATATGGGAATTACAGTTTAAGTCAAAAATTTGCATACACCTTGCAGAACTTAATTACTTTACCAAAATAAGAGGGATCATACAAGATGCATGTTATGTTTATTTAGTACTGTCCTGAATAAGATATTTTACATAAAAGATGTTTACATATAGTCCAGAAGAGAAAGTAATGTTTGAATTTATAAAAATGACCCCGTTCAAAAGTTTACATACGCTTGATTCTTAACACTGTGTTGTATTTTTAGCGATAGTTGTTCACGAGTCCCTTGTTTGTCCTGAACAGTTAAACTACCTGCTCTACCTTTCCCCCAACTTTTTGAACCCTTTCCAACAATAACCTTATGAATTTGAGATCCATCTTTTCACACTGAAGATAACTGAGGGAATCATATGCAACTATTACAGAAGGTTCAAAAGCTCACTGATGCTCCAGAAGGAAAAACCATGCATTAAGCGCCAGGGGGTGAAAACAGGGGTTTGAACAGAATTAAATTTATTCTCATTTTGCCTATGTATATATATATATATAATATTCTTCTTATTTATTTATTTTGTTTTTCATTTAGTAGCTACTGCCTTTTCAGAAGCTACAGAAGATTTTACCTGATTTTCCCCTGTTCCTTCTGTGAAATAATTTTCTATATGACTATATGTATATATTACTTTATGTAAACATCTTTAATGTGAAACATCTTTTTCAGGTCAGTACAAAATAAACAACTGTAAACTTTTCATTTCAAGTGTAAGTAGTGACCAATAATTTATAAATTTTCAAAAAATGCATCCTGGAATGTTTTAAATGGGTTTGCTGGACACTTGCCTCTTTTTCTTTCTTTATGTGTTCCAACTCATCCAAAAAAAAAAAAAAAAAAAAAAAAAAAAAATCATTAAATGAAACAATTGATTGAATTTTATTTTTTATGAACAAATTCACCTTTACGGACATTGTTTCTACAAAACCAAAGTGTTGAAGTATAAAACTTCAGAATATCATAAACAAATTCAAATTCTCCACTGGTAGTGTGCATGACTGATATCCTTTCCATAAAACAATACATGCAACTGTCACACTTTTGGATATGTGTGTGTCTTACAGATGCAGGAGAGTTTGACCTGCCAGAGGAACAATGCCATGATCCGTCTAAGTGGCTGTGGCATTCAGCTGGTGTCTAAAAAGGGCTGTCTCTCACGCACACCTGCCCTCCATCTGTTATCGACACATGCTGAGGATTCTGTTTGCTTGACGCTCTCCTCCTCCTCCTCCTCCTCCTCCTCCTTCTCCTCTTCCTCCTCCATACAGGATCAGGGTCGATCTCCTGCTCAGGTCTCTGATCGAGAATCTGAGAATCTCCCCCCAAAACGCCCTTTAAAACTTGCTCCGCTAGAGCTCCCCCTAGAGGTGCAGCGGCAGAAGCTCAAAAGCACTCAGGAGGCCAAAGAGACATATCCGAGAAAAGTCAAAGTTTGTTGGCGGGACGTCCTGGACAAGTCTCCAGAACGCTCCCCGCTGAGTACCATCACAGAACCACACAAACCACTGCTCCCTGTCAATCAAGTCAAACTTTGTTCTTATAAGTCAGTGGGGAAGGAGGCGGGGAAAACGGAAGGTAATTTGAACATCTGCTCAACATGTGCTCCTGAGAACGTCTGCCAATCAGAGCAGGGCAACAGTCAGTCAGCCACTCCCGCAAAGAGCCAGGATGCAGTCAAGAAGCGTCAAAGACTGCAAAGAACCCAGCGACTAGAGGAGGATCAAAGCAAATCCAGCTCGTCAGCAGGTGAATTATCTGCTGATGAGAGCAATCTGGCCCTAGCCGGCCCTGGGTAAAGTGGGTAAAGTCGGGAGAAGGATGGCTGTTAATGACATTCAGGAAGCCATACTCTGACTCTTTGACCTGAAGAGGAAGTGCAGCATGTGGTGTACTTGAACATGGCAATAGAGTCATGTTTACTGAACATTTTTAAACCCTCTTGAGTTTAGATAGAAAAACAGCTCAGATGAAGCCCACAGTTATGTCGAAAACAGCACAACATTCCTGATCTGAATATTGGTATCTATGGGATTATGTTCTGATTATGATAAAATAAACCCAAACAGGGGCATCAGGACATTTACATAAAAATTATTACACTACTAATAAATAAAACCAATCTTCTTATAAACTAGTGTTAAGAAAACATCCAAAAATACACAAATAAGTGTTTATTTTATTTATTCAGTTTATTTATTTGTGACTGTAGATTTCGTAGATTTAGATTTTTGAGCCATCAGAAATACGAGTTTATCTGTGATTTTATTCTTGATATTTTGTGACTTTTTCTCATTTAGGGCCATAAATGTGCATGCAAAGTGAGGATACACTGATGTGTTTTGAAGTGCACACAAATAATTTCTGGACGAATTTGATGTTCGTGGGTCAATTATGATGCATGTTTATTTATTTATTTTTTATTTATTTATTTATTTATTTATTTTTGCTTCAAAGCAACTGTACCGACCCAAACTAAACATATTTCTTGGATATATGTTGTTATGTTGGTGTTTTGCTATCCTGGTAAGGGAAATGTTTTCCTTTTCTCATCATTTTCAGTGCTAAAAAAGACTTTCTCGGACTCAGGTAAAAGTGAGCTATCATTTCTATTTTCAACGTATATGAAATTTCTTCCAGAATTTTTTTAAGTTTTTCTAATTTAGGGCAATGAACGTATCTAAATAAGTTGTGTTCCAAATCTGAAGTTGATATGAAAAAAGTAAATAAAAAATAGGTTCCTGTGCAATTTTGTGCGTTATACCAAAATTATCCACTTTTTTATGCAGTTGTTCTGTCACAAATGTATACATTTTTCTCTCAATATTTCTTCTATCGTAAACCACCAAATATGGAATCTTGAGACTCAGACCTTTCCAACGATATGTTTTTGGTCAAGATTTAAAACAAGTTTTCATTCTAAAACACAACACATATTGTTAAATGACTCGCCCCATTAAGGGGAGGAGCCTTCTAAAAGATTTTAAAGGACCATTTCCATGGTAACACAATGACCAATTTCAAAACTAAATTAGTTTTAAGGTTTTAAGAGTTAAAATTATGTATCATTTATGATGATTAATTAAACGTTGTGACAGGTCAGAACTTCTATTATATATATATTTTACTGTTCCTACATAATTTGTAACAGAAACAGTGATAAAATATCTATTTAGGAGTCTTAGACCTTACTAACGATATATATATATATATATATATATATATATATATATATATATATATATATATATATATATATATATATATATATATATATATATATATATATATATATATATTGTCATGATTAGATTAGGATTTAACTGTAATATAGTAGTATAGAGTATAATCATATAAAAGTAAACTTCTACCATTGGGATGGGAACAGTTAGGGGGTTACAAAATATGGTTAAAATTGTATTTTTTATTACTTTTTTTATATTAATCGCTTGCATTGTTTGACAAATACTGATATTAAAAATGTTCTGAACATACCTAATTCCTTCTTGTTTTTAATAATGTGATATTTAGGGAATTGCAATCATCTCTCAAATATGCATATGTGTGATTCATAGAATGACAATACGTACAGAAAACCCACATATGCTTCTCTTTCAGAGGTGAGATCTATACATCGCAAGTGGTCTTCATACAAGTGGCTTGAAATTGGATTAAAAAGTGCATTAATGTTCTATCTACAATGCTAGAATAAGAAATGTTTTTTGTTGTTGCAAGCTAGATAAAAATAGAATGTCCACATTGACAGTCCAAGCACAGAATTTGTCAATACTGTTCACAGCAGCCAATAAAAATGTAAATGATCACTGTTTATTTCCCTCTTTTACATAAATCAATGAAATGTTGCTGTGTCTGACACATTCAGAGTTTAAGATGTGAATAAATCGCTTTTCTCTCTGGAGACCAAAATTACTATAGTGCTAAATGACTCAAATGACTTTCAGAGAATGTCATTTCAGCACTATAGTGCATGCGCTACAATGCCACTCTACTAGAAAAAAACAGTAGAAAAGAACACCAGATGGTGATTATGGGATAGAGGTATGGTTTACTGTTTATTAAACCACTATCTATCTATCTATCTATCTATCTATCTATCTATCTATCTATCTATCTATCTATCTATCTATCTATCTATCTATCTATATATATATATATATATATATATATATATATATATATATATATATATGTTAAAGTAACAGGCAACAAATGCAAAAGCCTTCTTTCCACAATTCTGTTGTAAGCTGTAATGTAATATTTCCGTAATAAAATCTTCATATCTGAATGACCTTTACATCATTTAATGTCTCCCCTGTTAAGCTCCAAGCTCTTCACCTCATTAGCCACTCTTGTAGATCTGCATCTGTGCAGACCCATCAGTTGTCTTCTGCTGGACTTTGCCCTGTGCTAAAGTTAGTGTGACCTCCAGGGAGACCCCTTACAAAGGTAGAGGATGGAAATAGAAGAGGTTTCCTTTCAACAAGACGAAGCAGTTACTTCCTGCATGATTTTATTGTCTGATGTTTATTTCTGTGTGACTCGGTTGTTGATATGTTTTACTGAGCATTAAGATGGGATTTAGGGAGTTTGGAAAGTGTGTTTGTGCATTTTCGTGTGTGTCCGATATCTGTGAAAGTACACACAGATGTGACTTGAAAAGTAAGACTGGAGGAAGAAGGAATGAGAGAAAACAAGGGTCTTCAGAGACACACCATGCACACAGGATATCTGTCTCGTTCAGCCTCAGAGAACAAGACGATCAGACAGGAAAAGCTAAAACTAAAAATAAAAAAAAAAATTAAAAAAACACCAGAGAGGTCCTCCTGTAGTTAACACAATAATCTTTTAAAGTAGGAAAAGTTCGTTTTAATTGAGTTTCCTCTGAGAGATTAACTCCACGAATACTTTGACATTTAGTTTACGCTTGTGTTTAAAGAGATTAGTACAATTAGTACAAGAACACACATTCTGGAGTAAGTCTCTTATTTTGTTTCCTAATATTTCATTTGTCTGTCTGTCTGTTTGTCCACCTGTCCATTGTTCTGTCTATCAATCTGTCTGTCTATCTATCATATCTGTCCATCCATCCATTCTTTCTATCTCTCTCTGTCTCTGTCTGGCTGTTATTGTATCCACTGTATACCTCCATGCATCTGTCATTCTTTTTGTCTGTCTGTCTGTATCCATCCATCCATCCATCCATGGTTTTGGGTGTCTTGAACCAGGTACAGTAAATGTTTTCTAATTTGCATTTTAATTTAGTTATTGGACTGGATATCTTAAACCCAGAACAGGTTTTGGAATGTTTAATTGGAATTATGACTTCTGCTTCCCCCTCTTAAACTAGAATGGATGTTTATCATTGTGTGTTTGTTCTTTTGTAAATGTGGGTTTCAATCAAGTGAAAAAAAAACAAACAACTTAAAGATTGAAATAGTTAAAGGGATAGTTCACCCACAAATGACAACCGTCATCATTTACTTGGCCTCATGTTGTTCCAAACCAGTATGAAATTCTTCTGAAACAATTAAGGCCCATTCTTTCATTCTGAATGTTTCACAACCCTGGAACATCCACACTCCCTCTGCACACATTTTCTTAATTCTTTTACTTTTCAAAACAGAAAGTTGTTTATGTAGTTATATGACACACCACTTCATATAGTGAACACTCAAAATAGACAAAAATGCTGTGGCTAAAAGTCACCTGTCAGCCCCACTGGCAACCTGTGGTCAGCTCCGCCTGGCCTGGAAAGACTAAAGCCATGAAAACAAGAGGGAGAGAGTGAAGGAATGGGAATGAGAGAAAAAGAAAGACGAAGAGAAAGAAAGTGACAAAAATATCCCAGAAAGTTGCTCTATAATTGGCGCAGTCTGTCAGAGCCCTATTTTATGTGCGTGAGCAGGGCAGGGCAGCCATCTCGTCCCCACTGAAACCCAACACTTACAGGAGCAGTTCCTCGTCCCTCCCACCTCCCAGCAGAGGAGAGCAGACTCCACAACACTCTGCTCCTCACTGCAGGAATACTGTATGTGTGTGTGTGCCATCACACCTGTACTTGACCTTACCTGGAGCTTTATTTCCAGGAGGATGCTGCTTTGATACTTCAGGTGTCTGTGAGGTGTGTTTCAGGAGGAGGTTGAAGAAGACCTTCTTGTTCCCACAAACTGATATAACAGGTAAGAATGAGGTTTATCACATCCCCATATCCCATCAGTGCACGTCTCGTTATAGTTTCTTAATTGTTGATATTTTATGCTAGAATATTCAGCCATTAATCTCAATAGCTCTGTCTGGTCTTCAACTAGTGCTTTGGTTCAGCATGCTGTTCAGTTGTTTTGTCACAATCTGTATGGTTAAAAGCGCTGTATATATAAAGGTGACTTGACTTGGCTTCACTTTCTTTGTTCTTCCACTTTTTTTGGAGAACTTTAGAAGAACAAAAGGCTGGTTTTTACATCTCAAAAGGGGAAGAGTGAAGCTTTCTGGTTTGTTCATCAGCAGGTTGCTCCCATGCTGGTCGTTTAGCAGAGCTTTGGAGTTTGGCCGGAGTGTTAATGGAGAAAGGTTTCAGAGACTCGAAACTAGAAATGTAACTGCAGTTACAACTGCAATTCACTGCATCCTCAATGAATAGAAATCAGGTAATAGGCCTGGTAACCAATTGATTTTAGGATCCAGGGAAGGTAAACAATATGTTTTGGAGCTGGTAATCGAAAGATTATAGGCCGTGGGACTGGTAATCCAAATTTTGAAGGCCTTGTAAACTAAGCAATTGTAGGTTGTCAGGCAGGTAAAAAAAGATGGTAGTTCAAAGGGCTGGTAACAAAATGATTACAGATTATTTAAAGACTGAATATTGAAGAACATTTTAATGACCCAAATAACGTTTTTCCACAATAAAGAACCTTTTGTGGAATGGAAAGTTTCCATGGATGTCAAAGCTTCATCATGGAGCCATAGATGCCAATTTTTATTTTTAGACTGTAGGGCTGGTGAACAGAAGGCTGTATGTGACCTTGACATTTGTGCCTAAAGGTCTTAAAGGGTTAATTCATCCAAAAATGAAAATTATGTCATTAATAACTCACCCTTATACTGTTCCAAACATGTAAGACCTCATTTTATCTTCGGAACACAGTTTAAGATATTTTAGATTTAGTCCGAGAGCTCTCAGTCCCTCCATTGAAACTGTGTGTACGTTATACTGTCCGTGTCCAGAAAGGTAAGAAAAACATCATCAAAGTAGTCCATGTGACATCAGAGGGTCCATTGGAATTTTTTGAAGCATCGAAAATACATTTTGGTCAAAAAATGGCAAAAACGACGACTTTATTCAGCATTGTCTTCTCTTACGTGTCTGTTGTGAGAGAGAGTTCAAATCAAAGCAGTCTGGATATGCGGTTCGCAAACGAATCATTCAGTTCACCAAAACGAACTGAATCGTTTTAAACGATTCGCATCTCTAATACGCATTAATCCACAAATGACTTTTTTAATGTGGCTGACACTCCCTCTAAGTTCAAACAAACCAATATCCCGGAGTAATGCATGCACTCAAACAATACACTGACTGAACTGCTGTGAAGAGAGAACTGAAGATGAACACCGAGCCGAGCCAGATAACGAACAATAGACTGACTCGTTCACGGGATATTGGTTTGTTTGAACTCAGAGGGAGTGTCAGCCACATTAAAAAAGTTAACAGCTTAAGTAATTTGTGGATTAATGCGTATTAGAGATGCAAATCGCTTAAAATGATTCAGTTCGATTTGGTGAACTGAATGATTCGTTCGCGAACCGGATATCCAGACTGCTTTGATTTGAACTCTCTCATAACAGACACGGAAGAGAAGACAATACTGAATAAAGTCGTCGTTTTTGCCATTTTTGGACCAAAATGTATTTTCGATGCTTCAAAAAATTCCAACGGACCCTCTGATGTCACATTTTCATTTTTGGATGAACTAACCCTTTAAACATAAGCCCATGATATACTTTGTCCAGTAGTGAGACATCCATTAATTATTAGTAGGGTCTGTGGATGTCCATGCCCACTTTACCAGGGTTGCCAACTCTTACACATCTGATGTGACACTCAACGCTTTCAGCATCAATCTCACGCTGAAGTCCAAGCGTAAGTGTCACGCCAGATGCGTGAGAGTTGGCAACCCTGACTTTACACATGAGGCCTAGTCCATTGTCTTCATGGACTAGGTTAGAATATAACTGCTTCTGGAAGAGTATAAAAAAGCAACTGTACTGTGCATGTGTCGAACTCGTCTATCAGTGCTCATTCACCATTGAGTATACCTTGAAGCTGTGCAGACACAGATGAGCATGAGACGGAGTGGAACGTGGAAAAACAAGTTTATCCATACCTATAATCTCAAGTACTTTTTGGACATTGACCATATAACTTTTAACAGTGAACAGAAGGGCTAAAAACAGAAATGGGTGTTCACTTCTACAAACATTTCATTTTAGCTATTTTAATCTCTTTTTAACCAAGTGTGGGTCCATTAGTTTTAGAAAGCAGCAGGTAATTTAGGCTAATAGCTTGACCAGAGGGCTAGTAAAACAATGTGCCCTTTAATACTTCGGGCTTCTAAACCGACTGCAAGGAAACAGAAGTCTTTGCAACTCTGAAATTTGATGTCCATAGAGATGCCAGCCAACATACCAGCTGGTATACCACATCTGAATAAAAGGAGGTTACACGTGGCTGTTTCTTTCCACAAAACATAACTGTTGTTTACTGCAAACATATAAATGCTCTGGTTATACTTTGGGACAGTAGTTAAATGAATGCAGGATACTTTCACAGCATCAAAGAAACATAAGAAGACCTGGTCTGGTCAGAGGGTTCAAATTGCTCATCATATTGAGAGATACTGTTGACTTTTAAGACCAAAAAAGCAATGTAAGGCTTTCTGGGTCATATGATGATAGTGCAAACCTTCAAGAAAAAAGGAGGGAGAGGAATGAGATTTATGGAAGGGAACAAATAAAAGATACTGAATTGTGTGAGAGGAGGCATCAGGCCGGGAGTCCACAAGGAACTGGAATGTTTTCCTATTGGCCAAACAGATCGAAAAATGGGACGTTTTTCATTTCTAAATGCATCAACTAGTACTGGAAAGACAAAAGGTGGACTTTTAACTCAATAACTGAATCAATGGCATTTTTACATGACATCAGAGTCCCAGTTAGTTATATTGTCCTTGATGAAGGTTTTGCAAGAAGAATGGTAATTTTTGCTCCTGAAAGTTAGACAGCTTAAGTGAAACTGCCTGTGAGGATGAGATGCCACATCATCAAGGCTCTGCAAACCATAATTCAATGCTTCCCAACGTTGCTGCCTCGGTCTCTGATGAAAGTGTGCTCCCTGGGCTGTACTAAACACCACTAAATCAGAAGAACACCCTATTTATACCAAAACATCAGTTCAGCTAAGCCAGAGGATAGTGGTTAGTCACCAGCAGTGGAATGTATAGTTAGGTGAATGGGGGAATGAATAACAGTTGGACGTAAAACTTTCTCAGATTTACTTTCTGTTATCCTTCCTTGTTTACTCTGGTTTGCTAATGGATACCTACTATATGTGTTATTTATAATATTATGTACTTTTTTCTAAATACATATTAAATACACATCACATGCATGCTAGATTTTTTGCTAAAGTATATGTATATCAGAAAACAAGCATTTGCACTTCATAATATACCTGGTGTTAGGAGCAACTACTTTTCCAGATGTGTCCATCACACATTTGGATGAATCTCATGGAAACATATGTAGGTCACATTTCATGCTTAAAAAATAAGATTAAAATTATATAATATAATTGTATAGATTTGGAATCATTCAAATTAGTAGAAATTAAAAACATAATTTTTTTAAAGATTTCATATTATTTAAAGTATTGTGAGAGTGGTGTGTTTAAAGGTCATGAAAAACAATGACTTAGCCTAAAGCTTAAAATGGTAAATAGCCCTGCATTCACTTACATACTGTTTTTATGAGCATGACTCATCTTGTTATCAGCTTAAACTGAAACAGCAACTTGAAAGTACAAATCAGGATTAATGTGGTCTGCACCGGTAGTACATCAGTTAGTGCAGAGCTAACATGAATCATACACTCCACTTCCGTTTGCAATCGTTCAATATAACTCAGCTCACAGTCCAAATGACTGATCACCTCACGCTTGTTCTCATTCCTCTACAGGAGCAGCAAGTTGATGATCATCGCACCTTAGCGGGAATATCAGCAAACAACAGCGGAGAGGGAGATGAAGTTTCGATTTGGGCTCAGGATCTCTTTGGTCCTGACCATACTGGCTCTGACTCTGTACGGGGGCTTAGTTGAGGGACAAAGGGCAGGTGAGGTCAAATACTAGCCTAAATATACAGTTTTCATGGCCCCTAACCACATCTCTGTTTAACTTTAGCTTGGTGGTTCTAATTTTTACTTTCAGTGAGTCTGTTGTAATGTGGGCAAACTGAGGTTTTGAACCTGACATACTAGTAGCTTCAAGTTCTTTGCCAAATTCAGCCCATGTATTATCCAACCGGACCATGGTGGAAATACAAACCTCATAAATCTGTGGCTAAACTGTATAGACACAGTCTGTAAAATGTTATGTCCTTTGTCCCAGGTTGCAAGAACGTCCACTATGATCTGGTATTCATTTTGGACACCTCTTCCAGTGTTGGCAAGGAAAACTTTGAGAAGATCCGGCAGTGGGTGGCAAACCTGGTGGAATCTTTTGATGTAGGTGCGGAGAAGACACGTGTGGCCGTGGTTCGCTACAGTGACCGTCCTACCACCGAATTCAACCTGGCCTGGTACAAAACCCTTGACGAAGTCAAGCGTGCTGCTGGGAACATCCGCTATCTGGGTGGGAACACCAATACTGGAGATGCCATCAGCTTTACCACCAACAATATCTTCACAGAATGGGCAGGGGCGAGGCCTGCCAGTAAGGGCATTCAAAAAGTGGCAATCTTACTAACAGATGGCAGGAGTCAGGATTTTGTTTTGGAGCCATCAATCGCTGCAGCGGCTGCTGGAATCAGGTTGTTCGCTGTAGGGATTGGGGAAGCACTGAGGGAGGAGCTTGAGGAGATTGCGGCAGAGCCCAAAAGTGCTCATGTGTTCCATGTGACGGACTTTGATGCCATTGACAAGATCAGGGGCAGGTTGAGGAGGAGACTCTGCGAGAGTGAGTACTGATTTTGCAACATGTACAGTACATGCTTAAAAAAAACAATAATAATAAACGTTCCAAAAAGGGGTTTTCACAGCGATGCCATTGAACAGGTGTCCAAATAGAACACACCTGAACCAGCCAATTAAGGCCTTTAGACTCACTAGAAACTTCCAGGCAAGTGTTTTGGAGATGGTTGAAACTAAACTCTGCAAGGCATTGGTCTTCAATAACCAGGATTGGAGACCCCTGTCAAAGAACAAGCCTGGAAAATCCTGGTCCTTGAGATCCATTTTAGCTCCAATTCAACTCACATACCTATAGCTTTCTTGTAAACCTGAAGATTTGATAACTTGGTTCAGGTGTTTGTTTTTTTATTACGCTAGAGTTAAGCTCTTTAGGAAAGTAGGCCAAAGTTGCCCATCCTGCTTAGGAAGAACTATTTTGGGTTCCCCAAAAAAGAACCATTTATTAGTGTGAAGAACATTTTTATAATCTCAAGCAACTTTTACAACTACAAAGGAACCTTTTGTGCAGTAGAAAGGTTCCTGATCAGGGGTTTCCAAACCTTTTCCTGTAGGGCCACTGAGCTGCAGAGTTTAACTCCAAACCTAATTAAACACACCTGAACCAGCTGGAATTGTTAAAAACTTCCAGGCAAGTCTGTTTGAGCTAAAATTGGCCCTCCAGGAGCAGGACTGATCACCCTCGTTCTTTACTGAACTGTAGATGCCAATAAAGGAACTTTAGAGATGACTTTCTTTATACAGTCAGATATAGGTGGGAGTTGACTTAACATGCAATTGACTTGACAGTTAACTAAAAACATTACATCTAACCTGCTTTTGTTGGCACACATTTTCATTCACACGAAGGTCTGTTCTGTGCCATACAAGACTTGTTGGAAAGGAAGCTCTTTGGCCTGGACATTTTTGTGGTTTCTTGGTTCAGTGAGCTCTGAGTAAAGATGTGTAGTAAGTACAAGAGAGCTCAAGTGTTTTTACAGATCACATCTGCTCCGCAGGCAAAGATGACCTAAAAGTGCATGTGGGATTGTCTTTGGAGGCCATTACAAACAACAAGCTTGTATTAAAAATATGAATATAGATTCCAAAATACATAAACCCAAACCGTTGAGGCATGTGGCTTGTATTGACCATAGCACACCAGACTTGACATTCCTTACTTAAATTAATGAGAGCAGGAGAACAACAACACCTGGAGCTCTTTAGTTTGAAGTGGAAATCTGAGTAGTAGCACTCAAACTATCCAGAACTCACGTGTACTAAAAATAGTATTAAAACAACACATTTTGTTGAAAGCACACTCTTTAAACAATTATTGGTATTTGAAGAGGTTGCAATGCAAGCCTTTTCCAATGCCTTATTTAAGTCAGACAACCTTGTGGGAAGAAAGGGAACCACTTTGACTTAGCAGGGAGCTGGAGAGATAAAAAGAGAAAGAGAGAAACTGATTCATTGTAATCCCAAACCTTGACCTTGCCCTGATTGCAACCAAAAGTCCTCTTCTGAATAGCTCTAACCACATACATGACTTGATGATCTCACTCTCAGCTGTAGACTTTGTTGTCCCATTAGGGATTATCCTTCAAGCATTTAGAAAGACTAATACTGCATATCCGGTCCAGTTCTGTGATAACCAAGATCATCTGGAACTAGCGTTGGCGTCTAAGAACACTGGTGGTTAGAAAACATGGCATCTCCAAAGTCCAAGTTATTTTTGCCATGGAAATTACAGTCCTACTGTTTTAAGTGGAACCAGGCTCCACAGTACGTTTTTACTTTTTAATCTTTGGCCTTAATTTGTTTTATGTGAAAATATCATTAGTATTAAATAGCATTAAAGTCCTTACAGTTCTTTCACTGGGCCATACATATATATATATATATATATATATATATATATATATATATATATATATATATATATATATATATATATATATATATATTTCTTTTTTTTTATCAAACTTGAAATGAATGAAAAGTGTGTGTTTGACTGGGTAGTTTCATCACTTAGTGTATCTGGGCTTTGGTTCAGGTCGGTGATCCACCCATGGCCACCACATGCCAGATCTGTAATCAGTGGTGGGACGCTGCTAAACAGAACAGCAGTGCACCGTAATAGTGTTGGGTGTGCTAATTTCCTCATGTTTGCTTTAACATCTGTTACTTTACGTTTTAAAATCTGGTTTTGATTAGCTTAATGGGCATTTCAAACAGGAGAGAAAACATTTGATAAAGCCCTTCCCCTTTTGTGACTCTGAGGATAGCCTAGATGATTCAGATATGGTATCCATGAAGATTAATATTTTGTGTTGGACACAATGATGAAATATGATTGATTCTGTATGCCTATTGCATCCAAGAAAACTTGGATGTGAAGTGTTTCAGTTGCTGATATTGGCATTCTGGATGGTTTTAAATGTGTTGATATGTGGTTGCTAGGGTGTTTTGGTTTCTTACTGGTTATGTGAGTACTTTAAGTTAGCACAAATATACAGCTGGTTATAGCTTTACAAAGTCCTCTATGTGACCCTGGACCACAAAACCAGTCTTAAGTCGCTGGGGTATATTGATATTTACCGTAAATATTTCAAAACCTATTTTTTTTATTAATAATATGCATTGCTTAAAACTTAATTTTTACAACTTTAAAGGTGATTTTCCCAGTAATTAGATTTTTTTGCACCCTCAAATTTCAAGATTTTCAAATAGTTGTATAGTTTCAAATACTGCCCTATCCGAAAAATCATGCATTAAGCTTATTATTCAGCTTTCAGATGATGTATAAATCGGAATTTTGAGAATTATGACTGGTTTTGTGGTTCAGGGTCTCATATGACACAGCACTTTCTAAAATGCTGCATCATTCTCCAGCCTGAAGGTGATTAATTGCTGATCAGTCGTTACCAATTGGGCCCTTTTAAGCATGAATACTCATTACATTGTTAACTAACAACATCTGGAAACACTTTACAGGTGCATAATGATTTATATTCAGTTAAAGTCATTTTACAAACTGATTATCCTTAGCATCTCTATGATTTTAATGTGATCCAATCACGATTTGATGTACTTTAAGAAATAAGCAAGGGACAAACAAGAAAATAAATGCAAAAGTCTTTGGAAAAACAATGTGGAAATGCAGCAATCTAAAGGCTATGTTCTGCTCAGTCCCTCATTTTAGATTCATGGCCAGTCTCTAAATTACAGCCTTTATGCCACAGCTTAAAGGAAGTTGCCCTCGATCGAGCTCAGTTAGAAATCACTCATTTAAACAATGACACACTCCTGGCTTTAGATTGCTTTGTCATTTCAGCAGGCGAAGGAAATGGGTGTCTCAAAAACAACTTGTTAAGTATGACCACAATTTGTTAGTTGCTTGTCATTTAGAAGCATGCTAACTGTGGGGTCAGTCCCCCAAAAGAAACTGAGGTTAAATTCACAGTTCAGTTATAAATCATTTGAGTCAGATCACTTCAGTGAATCCACTGATACAGCCATTCTAAATGATTCATTCAGAAGAGAGTTCCACTCACAGTCTGAATGTAGGCTAAACCGTTAACTTTGCTTTAACAGCCATCTCTTTAGCCCCTTTCACTCTGCCATTCCGGCAAATACACGGGTAAAGTGTTTGTGTGTTGTGCCCAATTTCGACCCCCTGCCAAATTATTACCCCCCTAGTATTGGTAGGTTTAGGAGTAGGTGTGGGGGAGGGGTTAGGATTAGGCAACCAGGTAGCGACTTGAACAAGGGGGGTAGTAATTCAGCAGTGGGTCGAAAGTGGGCACAACACTGGCAATTGTTCCCGGGTCGCTAGATTTTGCACTGCTTTCACACACAACCCGTAAAGATCCCGTAACATCAGGGCGTGACGTGTCATATACGAGTCGAAAACGTTAGGTACGTTATACTTTCACTGAAGCAAGCGAACGATCTCTGCGTCAGCGCGGAAATTGAGGAACTAACTGATCTCTGCTTCATTACAGTTTGCACATATCTTTTCGTTGCGAACGTTGATCTTCCTTCAAAACAGCCGGTAAAAAAGTCGCGCGATAATGTGCGTCATCACTTCGACACGACATTAAATCTGGCTTTTGGTTCACACAGCTCTCATCCCGGGTTGAACCCGGCAATGTTACTAGGTCCCCAACCCGGGTTCAATGCCGGAATCAATCCCAGGACGTGGTTGCTTTCACACAGAAGGCGACCTGCCAATGTTCCGGCAATATGCCGGGTCCGACGTGCAGTGTGAAAGGGGCTTAATAGTCTACCAACTAGTTTAGTTTTCTGGCATGACAAATAACTAGTCATAGTTAGTTAGCAACCTGTTGAGGGAACAACATTACCTGTTTGAAGTAATACAGAAATGCAAACCTTGAATTTCTCAGCATTTAGAATGATTTCTGAAGGATCATGTGACAATGAAGACTCAAAGACTATAAATTCGTACCTGCTCAAACTTACTAGCCTGGGAATGAAACGGAAGTCTTTATTAAAATTGTGTACCATATTTCAAGGTACAAAAAAAATAATAAATACAGTTGATTTATTGTATTTTTGATTCAATTAACACAACCTTGAGTATAAGAGACTGCTTTCCAAACTTTTGGTATTGTAAATCTGCCAATAATACGTGGATATTCGCTTCACTGGTAACATTACTTGGCTCACATAATGTATACAGCACAAATATAGACAGCCAGGTGCTCTTTTCTCCAACCTTTATTTATCCCTGGGTGGGCGGCTGTGATCTTTATTTTTTAGCGGTCAGGGTGATGTTTGGATCTGGCTGGGACTCTCTCAGGGGTGTGGGGGTTTGGGAGAGTCACGACGAGGACACTGTATCGGACAGAGATGTAATTGTGTCAAATGACCCAGCCTTTGTAAAGTGGAATTCGTAGCGAAGTTGAGGCCTCTTAAACGCTACAAAGCGCTTTTTATAAGAGCGATTAAAGAAAATTACAGGGTCTGATCGTACATGATTGTCAGGGACGCGATCAGCCGCTGTGGTTTGGGCGTGTGCCTGCTTCATGCCAAGAGTGTGTGCATGTGTGAGAGAGTAAGAGAAGAATTAAAAAAAAAAAAACAACAACAACATTAAAATCATTTAATCAATATAACATTTTGGTTTTATAGTATGATTTTTGTATATTATCCCTTTTCTGAATAAAATGGGAAACTTGGAGTAGGCCTAATTGCTGTAATGTCATTTACACATCATTTACTTTAAATGTTCTAATCTGAGACTATTTCCCACTCACTTGCTCTATTTTAAGGTTGGGCTGAGTTAATATAGGTGAAGCCAGTGTTAGTTAAGGACTTAAAAAAAAAGCCTAAACCAAAGTCTGACCGCTTGGTGTCATTGTGCCTGTCCAGAATAGTTCAGTCAAAATTAAAAATTATTTTATTGTTACTTGCCGTTATGTCCTTTAAAACAAGTATGTTGCACACAACATTTGCCAATCAGATCACCATTTTCTGTGGGCCTACTCTTATTTTACCAATAAAAGTGACAAAGACTAAACAAAAGCAAGCACTCATGTAGTATCTAGGCTAATATTAGCATCCTTCCTTAGCACTAGCAAGTTCTTCTCTACAAATAGCGCATTCTCATCACAGATGCCGTAGTAAAGCAAGTCTGCTGGTGTTGCGTTTCCTCCTATCATCACTGCTGTCACTAGCTATGCGTCGCTATTTGAAATCTGCTTGTTTGAACGTCTTTAATTATCACACTGTGACGTGACACTGTGACGTTAGCATAGCAACACTCCACCAAACTCTAAGCTCAATGTCTGTGTGCCAGCATCCTAGAGTCACAAGTTATGCCACCACGTCTACACTGGAGTGCTTAGAATTGACCCTCTAACAGTCTTCAAGCACAGAGAGGAAGATGGATAATATTACAGTGACGGTCACTCTCAACTGTTCATTTCCTTCAGCTGCCAGTAAAATCATACCTCTTCAAAAACATTCCTGCTTACTGCTCAGAAATGTAAATTATGAAGATATGATAAATACTGACTCAAATGAGACTGACATTTTTTTTTTAAATATTGAAACCATGATATGTAGATATAATATGATAAATTAAGTGTGTGTAGGCCTATATATTATTAATATGTATACATATAGATGCAGTGTATGTATATGTCCACTGTTCCCTTAGCATATGCTGGTTAGGTATGTTTTGACGCTGGGATGCTGGCTTATGTTGCCATGTCATGCGGACCAGCATAAACCAGCAGCCCTGCATTAAAAAATACCTAACCAGCATATGGTGTTTGGTTTTTTTTTTCAGTTGCAAAAATTATTATAAATGTTATTTTGTGCAAAAATATAAATAAAAATAAAATAAAAACTCAGGTTTGGAAGAGTGGATAGAAATAGAAAGTAAAATCAATTGGATTTGTAAAAAATATGAAGTGCTTTTGACCTTTATGACTTTTGATGACATACTTTGGTATCTTGGCAAATTTAAACATAGTTTGAGACCTTATTAAGCTTCTGAAACTCAACGCATTTCTTTTAAATACTGCAGTCTAACAACAAGATATTGAAGCTAATTTATGTAGTTTTGTGCCTTTTTGTTATTTTGGAGCCCCCTACAGTTAAGTGACTGGATTTTCCTGTCGTAAAAACCTAAATCTGACAACATGTACTTGTTGCTGAGGGAACCAATCCGTCCTTTCTGCGAATTTCCTACCTGCTCACCAAACTTGCATACTACCAAAACACAGGTATTCTAAAATGCCATCCACTTAAGTAGAATTCAGTGTACCATCAAAATTATTTTACGCTGATATTTGAAGGTAAGACACTTACATGCAGTTGTTTCAAGAAAACGCATTAGCTATTATTTTTCCAATGTGAAAAATCAATGCCTTAAAAAAAGTCTATTTTTTTCACATTGCTATCTGAATACATTTTCATTCTCGAGCCTTCGCTATCACTGCCCCCACCCTCTGGAACTCACTCCCTACATCCATCAGAAACTCGGACTCACTGCCAAACTTCAAATCAGTACTCAAAACCCACCTGTTCAAACTAGCTTTTCCCTAAACCCTTGTTGTTTTGTTTTTGTTTTGTTTTGTTTGTTTCCCCATGTGAAGCGTCTTTGAGTGTCCAAAAAAGCGCTATACAAGTTTGATGTATTATTATTATTATTATTATTCTAATTATGTTTAAAGTCTTAACATAAAATGTTTAATTCCATATTTATGAGTGAAAAGGATCGTCACTGCCAAAATACCACAGCAGATTGCCTGAGCACCTGGAGCCAGTACAATAAAATGCCAAAAAAAAAAAACATTTGCATTTCACAATATGAATTAATGTTGAGGTCTGTTTCCACGAAAGCAGATGTTTAGAAATTACAGGAGACCCGACCCCATACTGTTAATAAAGGACAGATTACAATAACATGTAGCATTTTAACTTAAATAGAACTATGATATAACTTTTCTAACTGTAGAAATAAATTACTATCCATAATCTAAACACCTGTGGAGTGCTGTGCTGTTCATAAGGTCATAAAAACTGAGGTGTGTGTCCAACCATAATGTGTGTCTCTCCACAGATGTCCTTTGTCCAAACATGAAAGTCCAGGCGGGCCGTTTCCGGCCGAACAGCACCAGTGATGGACTGACGGAGGTCCCAGGTAATGTTTTCTCTTCTCTATTCTTCCCATAATGCTTAAGTGTCATGAAAGCCCCTTCAGCATCATATCAATGCCATTGTCATGAATGGTTATGAGACAGCAATCTCTCACATCAAAATACTATGTAGTTTCAATTATAATTTGAGCTTACTTTGGTCACTAAATCCATTTGTTATAAATTGGCTTTTAACATGGAACATAACGGATGATACAGTGATATTGTCTACAACTCAAGTATACCACTATATCAGTGTTTCTGCTTCATCTTCAGATGTGAGAAAACCAAAACATTTCTTCTTCTCAAGGTTACACAGTTACATGAAAATCATCCCTAGTGTACTTTATTTCAATTAGAGGTCAAAAATAAAGAAAGGAGTGCACTGTTTAATGATTCAAACACATGGACTTCCAATCCTGCACTTCAGGGATTTTTGGAGTCTTTTTGTATGTGTGTGTGTGTGGATGTAAGTATTAATACTACAAACTACAAGCTTAGTTTCTATGTGTAAAGTATTTTTGGATCAAAAATAAAGCTTTGTTTTCCCAAAGGTTGCACTTTAAAACATAAAACGTTGCAGCGAGACACCAGGTTTTCGAAATAAGAGATCTTTTGCCCTCCTCTGTTCTAAGAAATGTGGAGTTCTTTACTGATTGTACAGATCTGGAGGATGTTGTGTTTGGGTCTTCAGGGGGTTCTGAGTTCCTCTGCGAGACACCCACTCAAATTCATCAACCTAAGTAAAAAAACAGACTGAAACAGGGAGAGAGTGAGAGCTCATACCTGTGTAAGTAAATTACTTTACAATCTGGAGCTATAGGGGTGTGCACTATAGAAGGTTTTATTTTGAAGTACTACAGTGTACAAAATGGTCAAGAGAACCATTACTTGTAAATCTGATGAGGTTTGGTCATGTTTTAATTGCTCAATACACAGAAAAAAAAGGGTGGACAAAATTTTACCTTTTGGGGTACAACAACAGCTTTTCAATGAAGCAGTACCCTTACAAGGACTTTTTAAACCCCTTTTAGGTACATATTAGTATATTAGACAAGTAAAGCATACCCTTAAGGTACTAATGTACCTACTACTATGGGTAAAAAAGGTACAAGCTAAAAGGTACGATTGTCTGTGTGAATCAATCTTGAAAAATCCTCAGAACAGTTGCAACCCTGAAAAATGGATATATGACTCATGATTTATGCTTTGCAAAAGATAAATCTCTATCTTATATATATATATATGTGTGTGTGTGTGTGTGTGTGTGTGTGTAGCTATGCATTGCTTCAAAACAATGTAAAACTTCTGGAAGTTTCTGAAATGTGGTCCGTTTGACTGCTTTCTTTTGTATTCAGATGAAGTTTAAAGTGTGATCTCTCCTTGTCTTAATATTATTTGTGGATCATTGCACTTTCTACTTCGCATCTGTCATCTCCAGGTTTGTAGGCTTGGGGTTTACGTACTTAGATCTGTTTGGTTGCGGTTCTTTTGGATTGCACTGACTAGACTACATTTCTCCTCTTTTGGTGACTGTAAGTGTTAATTAAGGCATCTTGCTCCTGTAATCTGAGATATTCAAGAGAACAACACAATCTAAATCTTCAGGGAAATTCCAGGTTCACATAAGATGCAACAGTTGCTGAAGTTGCCAACATCTGTGTGCTGTTTCTGAAGTTTGGAACATCACTCTTAACCATAATGCAAGGCCAAAATGGACATAAAAGATTGCTGACTCAAGATTGCTTCTGTAAAGTAACTTAACAATAACAAAAACCATTTGTAATGAAATTTGACATCATTGTGTCCTTATAAGAAATGAAGTGTAAGTGTATTAAAGTGATAGTTTAAGAAAAAAAAAATCGGTCATTAATTACTCACCCTCATGTTGTTCCAAACCTGTGAGACCTTCGTTCATCTTCGGAAAACAAATGAAGATATTTTTGATGAAATCCGAGAGCTTCCTAACCCTATTGTATCTGAACAGGAAAATCTTGAAATCTAAAACAAATTCTTGCCACGCTCACATAAGCAAAGTTCATGTTAGATTTTGTTGCTATTTTGAAATGTCTCATAAATGTTGTTTCTTAAGCAGAAATAGCATTAAACAAGCTTATAACTCAGGACCAGTCAATGCGCATGTGCAGTCTTAAGCGTGGAATACTGAAAAATACCTCCCTACAATGTAGTATGAGAAAAACAGTTACGCCAATATGTCTGAATTCATCGTATTCATAAAAAAAAAACAGTAGATGAAGAGACAACCTACCACACAACCTACTACTTGTGCCAAGATTTTGAAGTCTCCATTCGAAAAACACTACTATTTTAAACACTTTAATCTTTACTAAGCGACCCAACAGATAATGGTAGGTCATGTGACAGGAACAACAAGGCAGATGTACTGTAGTATGTGCAAGTTTCAGAAGTACTACCCATATTAATACTATATAAAACATACTTTTTAAAGGTTAAAATCCAGGTACAAATTTCAAATTTTGTAGCCCACAAACGGAGAGTGCGACTTTGGACGCACCATTTTTCTTTGGATATAATGCTGTGTTTTGCACGTCCTTCCTTTCATAGTAATATGAGTGCACTGGTTTTGATATATAAAAATCTTTTGGTCGAATTCATATTCGTGTTTGGCATTGACAGTGCTGTTTGAGGTACAGGTTTTGCGCATGCGCAAGGTGAGGCAGCATATTTTGAGCGGGAGATTTTCAAAAGATCGGCCCATTTCAAAACCTGACATATAAGATGCGTTGTTTTTCAGCATGCTGCAGGGAGAACACAAAGAGATCCGTTTAGCACGTGTCTGTCTGTCTGTCTGACTGGATCAAAGACAGGCGCTTGAACCATAGTCTCTGGATGTCACGCTGACGCACTGTGACCCTGTGTAAAGCGCAGCCGTAGAGTTTTCATGAGGCGACATTGGGCTGGTTTCCAGATTGTTGTGTTGTGTGCAGTAGAGTGCCCATGTGTTCGGATCACAGACACGACTCGGAACGCACTCATCTGTGCCGTGCCGCAGAACCCACCCAGCCTTCTTCGCTCTCTCACTGTTTAAAATAAGACTCACTCGTGATTATACGCTTTCACTCGCCAGGCCCAAATTACAGGTTCCTCCAGGCTTAGAAACGCTGCCGGCAGAGAGTCATGCCGGGCGCATGGAGACGCTGAGACAAACAGAGAGTCGTGGAAGTGAGCTGATGAGAAGCAAACAGCTGGAGGAAGAGTAGAACATGGTGTGAAATCAAACAGCTCGAATGAATACATCAAACTGATCAAACTAACCATACACGTGCACTGAGAACACCTGGATAAATGAGTCTTATTTTAAGGGTTGATAAACTTTCAGATGTTCAGAAACTATAAATTCAAGTTTAATGAGGTCACTTGAGTAAGTTAATAGCATGTTAAAGTAAAATAAATAAATAAGAAATCCAAACCTTCATGACGTTTTTGAATACTTCAAAAAATAAAATCTAAAAGTATATTATTAATATTAATAAAAGTATAAATAAAGTATATTTACTTCTAATTTGGCTAAAAAAAATTCTTAAAAAAAGAACAGTATTTATTCTAAACAAAATAAAATAAAAATATACACAATAATAATAAGTAACAAAAGTGTGGGCATATTTTTTTTTCTTTTTTTAATAGAAATTAATGTATAGGAGGTGTTAATTTGCTAATTTAAAAAAAGTTTATTAATATTTATCAATTTAAAAAAAGTAATATTAAAGACTTCAAAGATTTTTATTTTGAGTGAATGCTGTTCTTTTAACTTTTAATTCATCAAATAATCTTGAAAAAAGTACCACAGGTTCAAATAATAATAATAATAATTTTTAAAAAAAATCAGCATATTAAAATGATATCTTTAGGATCATGTGACACTGAAGACTGTACCTAGTAATGGCTCATGAAAATACAGCTTTGCCACCAGAGGAGTAAATTGTGTGTGTGTGTGTGTGTGTGTGTGTGTGTGTGTGTGTGTGTGTGTGTGTGTGTGTGTGTGTGTGTGTGTATATATATATATATATATATATATATATATATATATATATATATATATAATATATTCAGATAGAAAACTGTTATTTTAAATTGGAATACTACTATATTACTGTTTTTACTGTATTTTCAGCTGCATCATGTGAATGATAAAGCAATTTTAGAACAACGCAAATAATTTCTTAATTTCTTTATAAACCATATGAGCTACCTTTATAATTATATACACAATCTTCTGTGTTTTAGAATATGAGGGCGACTAAAAAATGGTAGAAATTAAATTTTTTGCAAGTTTTCCTTTAAGGGGCACCTTACACCAGACTTGTTGTACATATTTCAATAAATTGAATTAAAAACAGGCACAGATGGAACGTGAGAATGTGTGAAGCTGGTCAGCCAGAAAACCATCAGGGATTCGTTGTGCTTTGGGAGCGCAAAGATGAAAAAACAAAAACAAAGATCTTTTATTGTTTTATGCTGGTTTGTTTTTCCAACTTCACTCTTTCTACGTTTGTTGCCACCTGTTACTCTACTACAGTGTCTGGCCTAGACTGGCACATTCTCACATTTCCACCGAGTTAAATAACTCCAAACATCCTTCAGTTCAAATAATCCTTCTCTCTAGACTGTTTAGAACAACCTCAGTTTGCTGACATGAACACACCTGCGCTAGAAAAACAACACGAGAGTTCATTAAGTGAAAGTGAGATCTCGCAGAGCTCTTTTGAGACCAGCATTTGTGTGTTTCCAAATCGCCCTTGAATTGCCTCCTCAGACAACGCCCAGGCCCCCACTGGCATCGTCATGGCGACAGACTATGTATTGGTTATAGGAGCGCCCTGGTTCGGCCGCTATAAAAGGGCGGAAGGCCAGATCTGCTAACCTCAGTAGTTACACACACACTCACACATGCTGGAAAACTGGTGACATAATTGCAGATGAAAGCTTGTTTTTTTTAAACATCTGGTGCAGCAAGTGCAGTTTAATGAGTGTTGGTTGCGGATCTGAAGCATTAATTAGTGGGCTGATATCCACACACACACACACACACCATAGCTCTACTATTTTTAAACAAACAATGATGTCATGCTTGATCCCAGAGGCTTGGACTTGGACTGTGTGTGTGTGTGGGTGTGTGTGTGTGTGTGGATGTTAAAAAAGACGTGACATTTTGCTTGCAGAAACTTAACGTTATCTATCGGAAATATAAATTATAATAATGAAATTACAGGTCCCCTACATTGTAATATTTTATAAAATTATTATATAAATAATTTATGATTGATTTATTCATTTCACACATTATTTTTTGTTAAATTGTATTTTAATTTGATTTGTGCATCGGTGGACTTTTTTCTAATTACTTCCAAATTTGAAGTGGGTTAAATGAAGTTTTTTTTTTTTATATATATATATATAAAAGTAAATCCTTTGGGTGAGGAACAATTTAGGAAAGTTCACTTACTGCATGTTGTCTTTTCGTCCTGTCTCATGGACTCCACCTAGTGATCGTTGATGGAAAGACATTTGAACAGTAATCTACAGGGACATATTTTATTCAGGAAACCGTACAGTTCACTTAATAATAGCTTGCTTTGTTACAACTGTATTTATTTTTCTCCAGGTTTTGATTTGATGGAGTACTTCAATGTAAGAGATTTTCTTGGAGAAAAATTTGAGCCTGGTCAGATTCCCTATGTCCGGCTTGGCACCCTGCCCATCGTCCAGCAAACCGAGTAAGAGAATCATTTCCTTCAATGATACATGCAAAAATCACACCATGTACTTTTACCTTAATTTACATTGTTTTTCTTAGCTTTCTTTCTTTAATTATGAATGATTTGTTTGATTCTTGTGTTGTAGAGATGTGTTACCTCAGGGACTGCCTGATGAATATGCCTTTGTGACCACATTTAAGTTCAGGAAGACCTCTCGTAAAGAAGACTGGTACCTGTGGCAGGTCTATGACAAATACGGCATCCCGCAGGTGTGTATTAATGTGTCCTGAATGGGGATGTGCAGAGAACTGAATCTGAAGATCCTCTTCAAAAGTCAAATCTATTGGATTTAGAATTCATTTATAACATAAAACATCATGAGGGTGATGCGAGTTGATCAGTCTGTAATGAGAATGTCCTCCAGGTCTCCATCCGTCTGGACGGGGAGAACAAGGCGGTGGAGTACAACGCTGTGGGCCTGACGAAGGATGCGGTCCGGGCCGTGTTTAAGAACCCGGAGGTGGAGAATCTGTTTGACCGTAACTGGCATAAGATCGGCATGAGGGTGGACTCCAAGTCTGTGTCCCTGTTCCTGGACTGCAAGCACATTGAGACGCTGCCCATAGAGGAACGAGAAGACATCGACATCCAGGGAAAGACCGTCATCGGCAAGAGACTCTATGACAGCGTTCCCATTGATGTAAGCAAATAGTTATAGTTTATTAATATGCATTTTATACAAGATTAAGTCTCCCTTACTCAAAAATAGCTGTAATTGTACCATGATGGTATCAAATTATAACACCATGCTACACTAAGGTACTGACAGATGTTCATTTTTATATACATTTATACAAAAATAAGCGATTTATGATTTGATGTTACAGTAGCATCAGTATGATTTTTTTGTTTATATTTTACAGCAAGGATGCATTAAATTGATCACAAATGACAGTAAAGTCTTTTATAATATTTTTAATAAGTATTTCAAGTAAATGCTGTTTTTTAAACATTCTAATTATAAAAAAATAAAAAATATATAAATTCTGATTTTTTTTCAGCGCGGTTTCCACAAAAATATGAACTGGGTTCAGTATTAATAATAGGAACTTGTAGGATGGGCAATATTAATGGAATCAGATTTAAATTGGAATATTTTTTTTTTAAATATGCTTTGTTAAAACATTAGAGATAATGATTAACCAAGTATTTAATGTTGATGCGTGTGTGAATTTTGAAGTTACCCGAAATCAGCTAATTCAACCAGTTCCTGTGTTTCCTCTATAGTTTGACCTCCAGAGGATGGTGATATACTGTGATGGCAAACAGTCTGAGCAAGAGACGTGCTGCGATATTCCCGGTGGCCCAGTAAGTGCATCTGACTCGTATACAAACCTTTATTCTCACCTTCTTTATGTCACCACATGGATAGTAAGGCAACAACATATGATTTAGAACAGGACGAGTTCTCCAAAGGGCTGAAAGACCTTTGTTTTGAGTCTTTGCTATAGATGGTGATTATTCGTTGTCCAGAGTCCAGAATCTAGTCATTCTCATAACACTGAACATCCGAAGCTGCTTCCTCTTCCTTTCCTCTCTCTTTCTTTCATAACACATTCTGTCTCTTTCGGTTTCTGCGTTCACTTTCTCCTCTCACTCAGTGCGAACAATCTCTGGTGACTGAACGCCCCCCACTCCCACTGCCCACCCCAAAACCAACGAGCGCTGAGCAGAAGAAACCAGCTGGGGTCAACTGCTCCTGTCCTGCAGGGGAAAGGGTAAGACATTCCAGGTCAAAGGTCACACTCTTGAAGCTGGTGAACCACTATGTTTAACATGAATAAAATTTCATATCAGCCTTATGATGCAGGAACAAGGGTTATTTACATTGTATGAGCTAAAAAAAAAAATTTTTTTATTTTTTTTACTTTTTTTTTCTGAAGTCATGTGACATTTGGTCATGTTAATATTAAATACCATGTTATTGATTACCACAGAAAATAATTTCAGCTCATCCCTCACTTTGTAATACAAAAATGTACAGTAATGAAAGTCATTGCATTGTTACAGCCACAAAACTTCAACAAATAAAATGTTAGCATTAGACTAGTGTGATACAGTTTTATAAAGAATGATTAATAAAAAAAGTTTAATTATTATGGGAATTTTTTCAAAATTTTCTAAATAAAAAAATAAGGAATTACTAACTAATAAAATTAGAACCTATTATTTCAGCAGATTAAATAACATATTTTGTGGAGAATGTAAGCCATCATTAAATATAAATTATAAGAGTATATAATTAATATAAAATGTGCTGCATGTTATTTTGTTATGTTATAAGGCTGGATATAAATTTTTGAATCTACACTTTCTTTTGTAATGCATTCCATTTAATTTTGTAATGCATTCATTCTTTACACACTCTTATTTCTGACCTCTGTCTTTGAAAATATATCCCCTCATCTCTCTCTCCTGCAATCTCTCTCAATCTTTCCCATCCTGCAGGGAGAGACAGGTCTGACGGGTGTCACGGGGCCCAAGGGTGAAAAGGTCAAATAACGTTTCAGTATCACAGCATCGCACTATGACTTTATTACGCTTTTGCACATCTCTGGACGCGTTTTCAGTGGTTCATCATTGGCTCTTTGCATAAACTCTGCATCTCCAGGGGGATCCTGGTCTTAAAGGGGCAGAAGGACCGCCAGGGCCCAAAGGGCAGAAAGGAGAGCGTGTACGACATCCATATTATCACTTATAACATTTCATATAGCTTTGCTTCTGTTTAGATAAACATAAAACAGCATTACTGCATATTAGAAATGTTTTCTGCAATAGAGTTAGTTGTTAGGAGGAAAAAAAGCAGTTTATTTTCATACTATATTGGTATGCTTCCATCTCTGCTTTTTCTGTCTTCCTGGGCCTTGAGAGTAATTGATCGGTGTTGATTGATTATTTGCAGGCTATCTCTATCAAAGGTGATAGAGGAGAGAAGGTAAGGTCATGAATTTAACAGCCAAACTCCTCAAGAAGGTTTGTGTGTTTGTTTGTGCACGTGTGTGTGTGTGTGTGTGTTTCTGTCGTTACGTGCCAGCCAGAAGCCAATTCATCAACAACTTCATTCTTCCCTTTAATCCAGAGTCTAGAATTACAAAAGAACATAGCAGAAAAGACAAACTGTGGAAACCGCCACTGTTTTGAGGATAAAAACAATATAAATACCTTATTTTGAAATGCAGAATTATGGGTCTTTCGACCTCACAGGATATGCAAAACAAGAGGCTGTGCACCGAACACCCACTCACAGCGCTTAAAACAGACATCCTCCGCCGCTCAGCAGACACAAGCACTGACTCCGGGGCATAATTACCTCAGAATAATATCATAATTAACCTCCGTCAGTCAGAGATCCATACAGGAGAATTAGATGACTGGGGTGTTGGAAATAGAATGACAACTGTCATTATTGAAACA
Organism: Carassius auratus; assembly: GCF_003368295.1. Classification (NCBI taxonomy): domain Eukaryota; kingdom Metazoa; phylum Chordata; class Actinopteri; order Cypriniformes; family Cyprinidae; genus Carassius; species Carassius auratus. The sequence goes on along the minus strand of NC_039261.1, from coordinate 22,511,651 downwards.
TTAACTCGTGCTTATTGTAATATCAATAAAATTGTCCAGACTTCACTCGTATGATGAATATGGTGATTCACAATCTGTTAAGACTTCTGGAAAGGAGTCGTATTTTGAGATTTCCACAGCACCCGGTCACTATTCGGCCAAAATATAGATGCCAGATAACGCCCACAGCTAGAAAAATGTTGCACGCTGGATTGGTCAGTGGAATTTGTTGACCTAAAAACAGCAAATTATGTTCTTGAGCAGGTTAACAATTACAAAACAAACACATAAACAAAATATTTTTCTCATTCTTGAGTGGGTAATTTACCCAAAACTCACCCACAAGTTGTTCCAAACCTGTATGAGTTCTTTCTTCTGTTGAATGTATATTTTGAAGAATGCAGGTAAACAAACAGACGATGGTAGTCAGTATGGAAAATACTATAGAAGTCAATGGCTACCGTCAACTGTTTGGTTACCAGCATTCTTCCAAATATCTCCTTTTGTGTTCAACAGGAGAAACTTGTACAGGTTTGGAACAACATGAGAGTGAGTAAACGATGATAATAATGGACAAACCTTTTAAGTTTTAAACAAATCTAAAAATGAAAGTGCCATCATTTACTCAGCTTGATGTCATTCCAGCCCACAAGTCTGTGTTTAATCTTTGAAACAATTCAAATTGAATATTTGAAAAAAATATTTTGAATGAAAACTGAGATGCTTCTGCGATTCTTAGTCATCATATAAAATGCTTGCATCTCTTCACAGGATTAAACCCCATGATTCATTTGGATTTGAACGCCTTTTATGCTCTTCAAACAATGATTTTCTACTGCAGTAGTTTTTATCTTGCTTTTCAATACAAACAGTATTGAACAGTCCTAAATCAAGATATGTTTACTTGAGCAGCACAGAAACTTAAGGTATAATGTCTTATTAAAAAAATATCAAACTGAAGTGAGTTTATGCATAAAACAAGCAAAACATCTCTGTTATTGGGTTAAATAAAATTCTAATGGAAAATTATTATTTTACTTACCACACTTACAGATATGTTTTGTTTGTTCTAAACCTAAACTCACTGTCATTGTATTTTGTCTAAATTTAGTTTTATATTTTTTCAGTAGCTGTACTTGATATCTTAAGTCGTTTTCCTTCTCAAGTAATTGTATCTTGGTTTAAGACAAAAAAATAAAATAAAATAAAAATAATTGGCAGACATTAAATTATGCAAAAACTTCTCTAGACTTAATAAGGGAGAAACCTTAGCTGGGAAAGTAAACAACCCCTCAGAAAACTTTTTTTTTTTTTTTTTTTTATTGTTTGTGTGTGTAATTCTCGGTGTACCTGTCATATGATTTGCATGAGTGTCCATACGTTTATGTATATATGTGTTTATTCTGTATATGTAAATGCATGTCTATGTTCTCACAAATGAACCATGTCTAACAGTATAAAGCTAGCAGCATATTGAGGAGTTGGCTAGTTAAAATGCATGAAGCCACAAACGCATGATTGTGTTTGAGGTGTTGCTCTGTCCGTCTCTCTTAAACCCTGTTTTGTGTGTCGTTTTGTCAGTCTTTTCACACTGAAATGTTTGAGTTGAAGCTGAGGTGCTTTAGAAAAGTTGTTGCCCATACAAAAAGCATTGTTACAGTAAACAGTGTTTACTGAAACTGTAAGTAAGCAACGTCTCAACACTGTCTGCTATCTTTCCACAATATTTGTTGTAGTGCATAATGCAATAGCTTATCTATGATGATGTCTATAACTTGTTCATTAAAGTCAGTTGCATATACTGTACTGACATTTGTGTTTTTTTTCACTGATGTGGAAACTGGTATCAATAGATAACTTCCTTAGCAGTAGCGTAGCCAGAAAAGAGACTCTGGGTGTGCATATGAAAATCTGGGTGTGCCACATTTATTGTCAGATTACTTTGCAAAATTATGGGATAGTATTTTTGTCACACTGCTTCCGTCCAACCATTCTCCTAGTGTTAATTTGCAGGTCGTGTCAAAATGTAGTTAATTGTTAAATGTAATAATTTTCTTCCAAATATGATAATTTTGAACTTTAGCTATTTCATTTTGTTTATTTTTCATTACAATTAATTCACTTTAAATAAATTATAATATATAATTATAAGATTTAAATTAATTGTAGTTGCTCAATATAGATGTTTTTTTTTTTTCTTTCTCATGTTTTTGTAATGTCTGGGAAGCCAGAATGCGCATGCATCAACAGAAACATTTATTAGCTGAACCCTGTTTTTTTTACGTGCCATTTATAGCAAGACATATTACAGATGATATTACAGATGCTTTGTCAGATTTAAGTTGAAGCGCGTGCCGAACCGTGTGTGGTGAACCGAACGTTTTTTTTTTTTTTTTTATCGAACCGTGCCTTCCCTATTACCTCAATAATCAATCAATTACAGGCCTAAAACAATCATGCCCGAGCAGACGGATATTAGTACATCTCATCACACCCGCGTCTAAATCAGTTGTATGGTCTGGTTTTCAGTCTAAAACAGTTGTGTCAAGTATAAATGTCTCGTCTGTTTCGGGAGGTGCGCGCGCAGTCAGCGGAGGCTCGCACCTCCCAACTCGCACCGGAGGCTCGCACCTTTTTTTCTCAGATTTTGAAAAATCTTCGCGATCGACTTAAAATGCTTCCAAGATCGACTTGTCGACCGCGATCGACTGGTTGGTGACTCCAGATATAGCGACCAACTTTTTTTGAGCAAGCATTGATTATGTGTTACACTCTCAATTTGTGGGACACGTGTATTGGGCTCAAACGCTGTGCGCGCACGCGCTACGCGGGACGGGTGGTCACCCTACCTGGCACACCCGTCTAGAGTGTGTCCACCTTTGTGTGTGGGTCCATGTACATGCTGAATCGACAGTTAAAAAAAAGCCTCAAGTCCAAATATTCATTTATCACCAATTAACTTTTTGACAAACACTTCCTGCTTCGATGTCCAGATATGAATTTTAAAAAATCTCAAACATGCTACGAAGTCCCGATCTGAATCAACCGAGTCGCGAACAGGCTCCGAAGTGCCGATCTGAATCAACCGAGTCGCGAACAGGCTCCGAAGTGCCGATCTGAATCAACCGAGTCGCGAACAGGCTCCGAAGTGCCGATCTGAATCAACCGAGTCGCGAACATGCTCCGAAGTGCCGATCTGAATCAACCGAGTCGCGAACATGCTCCGAAGTGCCGATCTGAATCAACCGAGTCGCGAACAAAAAAAAAAAAAAAAAAAAAAAAAAAATATATATATATATATATATATATATATATATATATATATATATTCTAAGTAAACAACAATAGCCCAATAGTTTAGTAAACATTTTTTATTGAGACTATAAAAAATAATTCTGCATCTATTTTTAGGTGTGCCAGCTGCCACTGTGGGTGGCACAGGCACACCCTGGCACACCCGTGGCTACGCCACTTAGAAACTTACTGAAATCAAACCAGTTTGCATCCACAATATGCTGTCTGGGTTTGTAGCTCTCAACTGTGGTTATTTTGTGTGTGTGTGTGTGTTACTTTGATGGCATTTGTCAGTTATCCACTGACTTTATCAAAGTGTGAAGAAGTTTGAGAGAAATTACAGGCTATCAAGCTGCCCACTGCTGTGTGTCAAGTCTTTACTATAATCAGGTCATAAAAGCTTTTCTCTTTTACTGTTAGAATTCCAGGAGATTCCCTGGAGTGCAGGAGATGTCTGAAAGGCAAGATATAATGGCACCTTAGTGGTGTTTAGCATTAGTGTGTGATTAATTGTATTGAACAGAAGAAAACTACAGCCTACTAACATGGCCTCTTATGATCTCACAAGCCTTTCTACATAATTATATGCATTTATAGTATGGGATTCTTTGCTTGGTGAGTTTTTGGTTAGCCAGTTTGATGGTCTTGTTTTAGAAATATGGGTTATAAGCTCAGATTTTTTTTCACAGGAACATATTTGGCCACTTTTGGACACATGTCAGGGGTCACTTGTGGCCATGTCCAAAGTGATGACATCTTGTTTTAAAGCCATGCTGAAATCCCGTCTCTCTTCACAGGGGGACAACGGCGAGCGCGGGGAACCTGGGGCCAGAGGAGAAAGAGGAGAAAGAGTAAGACCTGTGTACATGCAAACAAACTGAGTTTGGAGACGTGTGTCAATGACGTGTGTGGAATTCTGTGCAGTGTTGATTACAGCAGCAGAAAAGAAAATAACTTCTTTGGACTGCAAAGTACACTGAATAAAACGATGATAAAAATGTTATTTTACCCCCTTTTTCAATATTTTTTTTTTCTAAGCATTCTTGATTCCATAGATGTGTTAATAAGTGACTTTAATCTTTATGATTTTTTTTTTTTTATGTTTTTTAGGGATCAGACGGTTTACCTGGTCTGGCTGGGAAAAAAGGCGATAAAGGAGGGAGAGTGAGTGACGGAAAGTTTATCTGCACGTGGGTGAAGGTATATTTTGATATTGACATTGGCACGTTGATGAACAGGGTGAACAAGGAGTTGCAGGTGAAGCTGGGTTACCTGGACCTCTCGGACCGAAGGTGAGACCTCCGTAGACAGAAGAGTAAAGATATGCTTGATTAGACTAGTGTCAGAAATTTGCATGTCCTAATTGTCAGTATTTGCTCACCATAATTAATTTTGGGGGAATGTGATGTGATGTATCTTAATATTAAATTATTTTATGATGATAAATGCTAAAGTAGTATGTGATGACATCTTTAAAATTAATTCTCGATCTTTACTGATGTCACATAAGACAACAAATTTAGAAGCAGCTGTAAATAATGCAATAAATACTCCACTGTACATTTACAGTTGACAGTGCTTTCTTTCCATTATTTTCTCTTTTTTATCACTTTTTGGTGACATGCTAGTTTCTAAACTGTGTTAGATGTGCTTAGTAGTTTTTAACATGATCTGGATCACTTTTGGATCTCCTGTTTTTATTTAGGGTATCCAAGGTGATGCAGGTCCCCCCGGAGCACCAGGTCCTCAGGGGGTGTCTGTAAGTATGATCTGCGCCTTTAAACCATATACTGATGATTATGAAAGCCTGTTTCCACCTTCATACTTATGACTTTATCAATTAATGGTTCTTTATATTTCACAGCTGCAACATGATTTCTCAAAAACGCGTCTTTATATCTGCCCAGTGTGACTTTAGTTCTTATTTTACACAGTAACCTTTTTATTTCATACATTTTAATTGAGTTTTGTATTTTATTGTTTTACATATTTATTTAAGTTGAAACTGGCTTCAGTAGATGATTTCAACATCAGAAACTAATTGAAATTCAGACTTTGAATCCACAATGTTGTGTTACAGCTGTTCGGGACAGATCGTAACCAGTGCATCCAGTGTTCTCCTCTGTGACATTTGTAAGATATTGAGTGTGTTGTGTTTTTCATCAGGGTGTTACTGGAGGTAAAGGAGACAAAGGAGCTTCTGGAGAAAGGGTAAGAGATGACTAAAACCTGTCAATAACACCTGTTAGCACAAATATCATTACCATATTTTCCGCACTTTAAGGCGCACTGGATTATAAGTCGCACCTTCAATGAATGGCCTATTTTAGAACTGTTTTCATATATAGGGCACACCGGATTATAAGGCACATAGAATAGAAGATACTGCAGTCAAACGTTTGACTGGGTTTGTGTTATGCATCCACTAGATGGAGCTGTGCTAAAGGGAATGTCAACATTATGACAGAGCGCATTGATCCATATATAAGGCACTCCGGATTAAAAGGCGCACTGACGTTTTTTGAGAAAATTAATGGCTTTTAATTGCGCCTTATAGTGCAAAAAATACGGTGCTTAGTATTAGTATTGAGTATTAAACATTGGAATAATAAGATGTAAAATGTAAAAATCTAGATTAGTCTGTCATTGCAGTCCCCCTCCACCCACTAAAAGGCTTGGGACAATGTTCCCGATTGTCTTCCCCTTGTCAGCGCCCCTGTATTAGTTTTAATGCTTTGGAAAAACTTGGACAGAGCCCAAACTAGTCATTGTCACGAATTACTGTACATTACTGTACACTGCTACAGAGGGAACGTTTCTGCAGAGTGAATGCAGCAGAGTAATAACTCAAACAGATGTCACAGTGCTGATGCAGATATATATACATATATCCTGTTCTGTGTGGGCGTTGTGCAGTTTCACACGGTAGAGCATTGCCTTCATTCTTCAGTCTGTCTGACGATCCGCTCCCGGCTTTTAAGCCAAATATGACTTTCCTGAAACTAACTTAGAGAAAATGGAACTGAAAATGGAACCTACAGATTTTCATACATCACTGCCCGTCTCTCATTGGCTGGCAAACACACAGTCCTGCCCCCAACTCATGCGATTGGTTTAGCTGATATATTTGGCTGGTTGGGACGCTCAAACAAACAATATTTCAGAACTATTTACAGCTGTTTTATTATGTTAAATATTTGAGCATGGGAAATAAGCTAAGTTTAGGCGAAAATGCATTGCAAGTATGGTAAGAATGCTGGTAAGTCAGTGCAAACGGATATAAATTTAGAACCAGTGCTTGGTTCATTGAAACGGGAAATGTCAGATTATGCTTTTGTGAGAATGGTTTTTCAGTTGACCTCAAATGGCCTTGAATTAAAAATAAATACATCATACAGACGAATTCTCCATTATATTTCCTCAATTTCTGACCTGAAACGCATCTGCATAGTGTATATTGCATATGTTTTTGTTATGTTAGTCACATTCCCATCCCCTCCTCAGCTTTCCTCCTGCTGTTTTCTGTATTAATGTAGATTATATATTTCATATTTGAAATGAAGTGTCAAAAAAAAAACAATATATAAATAAAAAATAAAAAATTAAAGCTGTCATTCCAAACCTGTATGCTGTTTATGGGACATAAATTTAGAATTTAGGGAATAGAAAGGGAGATTGTGACATATGATTGTAATAATAAAAATAATAATAATAATAATAATAATAATAATAATAATACTTGTTCTCATAAAGGCATATGTGTTGAAGTAGTAGTCATTTATTTCATGAAATCTTTGCAAAATTGTAAGCAGAATACAGGACATAATTTACTGCATATTTAGCATCTTTTATAAGTTTGGCGCTAATAAGATTTGTTGAATGTTTTTGAAAGAAAGGCTGTAGTTATTTGATCAAAAATATAGTAATATAATATATTCCTATGATACAAAACGGAATTTTCAGAATCATAACATGTTGTGTGATCCTTCGGAAATCATTCTAAAATGCTGATTGCTGTATTAGAAACGTTTCTTGTTATTAATATTCTTAATATTTCTGTGGAAACTGTGATCCTTTTTTTCAGGATGTGTTGATTAACAGAAAGCTCAAGATGGAAATCTTTTGTAATATTATAAATGTCTCTATTGTCACTCTTGATTACGCAATTCTTCCATCTGATGACGTCTCGCTTTCAAATGTTGTTCAGGGTGAACCAGGTTTAGACGGGTTTCCAGGGAAATCAGGACTTCCAGGAAAAGACGTATGTATTCAGAGCATTTCTGTATTTAATTTGTCATGCACTGTTTTGCGCAGCATGGATGCACACTGCATGTAGAAGATATTAATGTGAGCTTATGTCAAGTAAGTATATGTTTTACCTAAATGACTTCCTTTCTTTTATTTTCTCTAAATCCAGGGTCCTAGGGGGCTGATTGGTGCTCCTGGTCCAGATGGAGTAAAAGGAGAAAAGGTATAGAGATGCTTTTCGGAGACGCTTGTTGCTTGGCTTTGAAAGATCTGGACAAGTCTTTTATTCACCCTCAGTTTGTTCCAAACACAAAGTCCTTTTGTATTTCTTGGTAATTTCCCCAGATATATTTGACTCTTACTTATTTTCAACTAAAACCTCAAAACACATGCATCTTTCTTGTATTTCTCAGGCTCATCCACAAAGATGCCCCTTAAAAAATTCAACCTATCTGTGTCATTTTATCTCTTGCTCTCTGTCCCGCACACTTTCAGGAACTCAAATAGTACTCTATCAGATGTTGTAACTTGAAGTACAGACATATCCTCTATGGTTTAACTCCACCCAATATCAATATCAATATAAATCTATATTAACTACTCAGTAAATCTTTTCAAACACTGTGTTTGCTGATAGGGTGAACGAGGTCCTGCTGGATTACCTGGCGATGCGGTAAGATGTTTGATTCATTAATTGAGTGAATCGTGTTGTAAAGCAGCAGTATGGAGTAGCTCTTGTGTTTTTCCTCAGGTTCAGCTGGCAGGACTCAAGGGGGAGACTGTAAGTGTGCAATCTGTTGAGAAGATGAGTCTTAAACTTGGCTTTTGTCGAGAATTCTTGTAACTGTGTGTTTGTGTTTCCAGGGCCTCCCTGGTGAACGAGGAACCCCGGGAGGGGAAGGCCCACCTGGACCTCCTGTACGATATATTTTGTGATATAATGCTCTCTCAAACAAGTTTCACTGTTTTAAAAATGCACATTGAAGAAGAATTTGTGAAGCTAGTTTTGAAAAAAAAGCTGACTGCCTCATCTATTCCTCCCATCTGTGTCTATTAAACCACACATTTTTTATTAATTCAATTTAAAGTGCCCCTATTATAAATAATGAAAGGTTCATTTTTTGGTTTTCAAAGTTCCCAACAACAGGTTGACATTGATGCAAGGTCAAAAAACACTTTATTTGTCTTATAATATGCATTTACTGTTTACTTAACCGCTATTTTAACGCTCCAAAAGTGGCATTTAGTGGCAAAGAATGAATTAGCATTTTTATCCAGACCAACACGAAAAGACTGGAAAGTGGGCGGGAAATATGCTAATGTTTCATATTGACCTCAACATGAAACGGCTTGGGGTTCGTTTTCATGTTTTCATTCATTTAGCTGTGTTACACACTAGTGGGTCACTTTAAGATAATGGTTGGCATTATTGTGCTATTCATAGGTTGGAAAAATGTCAAGGAATGATGTAATTAGTGTAATTCGCTAACACTTTAGTATAGGATCCAATTCTCACTAATAACTAGTTGCTTATTAGCATGTCTATTATTAACATATTGGCTGTTCATTAGTGCTTATAAAGTACATATAATGCATGACATCAATAATCCTACCCAATAACCTTAACTTAACAACTACCTTATAAACTATTAATAAGCAGCAAATTAGGAGTTAATTGAGGCAAAAGTCAAAGTTAATAGTTAGCTAATAGTGAGAATTGGACCTTAAAATAAAGTGTGACCTGTATTTCTGTTCAATTCTGTGTTTGTGTCGATGTGCAAGCACTTATGTGAATGTATCTATAGATTTACATGACACATTTAGAACAGAATAGACATTAACGTTAAACTCAAACTCCAGACACTTTTTTGGGGTAACTGTACATCATAAAATATCACATTCATGGTCTTTTTCTGAAAATAATAAGCATCATATGTTCTCTGTCTGCTACTGGACTATTGTTTGTAATTAGCCCATTGTTTATGTTGTTTTTCCTCAGGGCCCACCTGGACCTCCAGGTTTGAGCGGTGAGCCGGGTGAGAACGGACATAGGGTAGGACATTTGTATTTTATTGTAACAATCCACCTCAGCTGCTTTTAATGGAGATGTAAGACGTCCTCGAACCTGATCTGTGGTAACCATAGAGACTGGCTGCTGGGAAGCGCGGCTCTCGGTGCAGGTTCTGCTGTTTTTGAGTGCTCTGTGGGGTCAGATTCAAGCGCCGAGCTCATTAGGAAGAGAGAGAGAGAGGAGATGTTCAAATGGCCTCCAACCGATGAGATGACAGCATCATTAAAATGTTCTCGCAATACTTGGAAAACATTGTCTCTTCCCCAAAATAATAATGGCATTTGAATAAAAGCTCTAAAAAAGAACAATCAAGCAAACAGAGAAAGTTTAGTGTTTCGATGAAAATTCTGCCGTTATTCATTCACCCTCATATTTGTATCAAATCAATATGATTTACTACATTCTGTGATCCACAACAGATGTGTTGTCATCGTTACATGATCTACTATATGCTTTCTCTCATCTGATTAATAGTTTATACTTTTCTAACAAGCATAAATTAATTGATTAAATAATGTAATTAAAGTGAAAGTGCCTGAAACCCTTCTGAAACCAGTAAACCAGATTCACTCTGTTCCTCACAAAAAGCTATTGCATATGCAGTAGTAATTTTGACTACGTTTTGTTTTGTTGATTTTGGGTGCACAGTTCCTGTATCTCAGCGGGCTGCAGGTGTTCTGAGTGTAGCCCGAGTCCTCTCTGTCCCAGCGGGAGACACTGTCAGGAGCTCTTAGTGAGGGAATCTAACAGATCTTGCGCTCAGCTCAGAAACACTGCGGGTGGTGCTTGAGTGAGTGGAGAATGACGCACGACTGCAGAACGGCAGGAAGCCCTGAGTGAGACGCTAAAAAGAGTCTCTCTCTATTTCAAGCTCTTATCACTGTAATGCATTCGAAATATCTTTCCTATCTTATGTGCCAGAAGCAGGGGGTGTTAAAATGTTAGTATTTTCTACCACATCAGTGACTGAATTTACTGAACAAACACAAATGTGAGGGAGAGAATGTTACCCCCCATTGCTTTTACTCAAAATTGTATTTTTGTGGCATTCACTCATCATCTAAAAGCTTTGAGCCAATGTTTATGCAAGTGTTCTCTGGACTGAACATATCCCATGGGCGTAGGTTTGGTCTCAGCTTTGGTGGGGACACCCCCATAACCCCCCCCCCCGGAATTATTTTGTTGTACGATACCAGTGATTTAATGGTGATTTAGTAAAACTGTATAATCTCAAAAATGCACTCTCAAAAAATAAAAATCTAAAACTGTGTAATGCTGAACAACCAAACGTTTTATTAACATAAATTATGTACATTAGTATTTACACTAACAAAAAATACTCTGCCACAAGAAAAAATATAAATAGATAAATATAATAACCTTTCTCTATTATAAACACTATTTACCCTCCAGTACACTCACGTTTATGTTGACTACAAGATTCTATGTTAAGGTACAGGCTAATTGACATTCAGTTACTTGCTAACGTAGCATTCTATCATCCTGGGTAATACTATCACCAAGAATATGCATTTGAAAGCCTGGGCAGTCACTACTGCTAGTTTTTTTTTCTTTTTTTTCTTGTGGCTAGCTAGTTATTTTGCCTACTTACACTCTGACTCTGCTTTATGAAAAAGCTTCCCCCCCCCCCCCCCCCCCCGGCCTTTGTATGTGTCAGAGAGACAGCCCTGGTAACTTACCGTCGGCGTCTCGTCAATATGCGCGCACACACACCCGCTCGCTGCTAGTGCAAGCACAAAAGTAGTCCCGGCCCGCGCGTGTAGCCTGTCAGATACCCCGCCGCCAATCAAATTACGGCGTTTCTTATACTGTCGTCGTCCTGGCCGTTAGAATCGATCCAAATAGCAGTGCAAAGATCCAAATAGCAGTTCAAAGGAGCTTGCTAAATATTGGTGGGGGCAAATTTGTCATCTCAAAATATTGATAGGGACTAGTACCTTGCGTCCCCCCCTAAACCTACACCCATGACATATCCCTAAAACCAACTAGCTGAAAGTTGCAAATCATAATCTGTGATTATAAAATGGGCTGTTGTCTTTTTTTATAATGTAAAATATAAACCCCTCTATATGTTTGGCCTCAGTGTCCTGTTTCTGTTTTAAATATATAAACACGGGAAAAACTTCAGTCAGTAGATCTAAAATATTGTTGCCTAAAGTACTTTTGTATTTGTTATTTTTATAGACTATAGAACAGAACAAAATGAGCATAAGTGTGAGTTCTTGTTTGTCCAGCAGAGGGCAGTGCAACCCTGGCTATGTGCCTTGGATAGAAGGTTTCATTCAGGAAGTCATTAATAAATGACACACAAAACTCCACATGACCTCTCACATGGAATACATTTTTTTCCTACTGTTAATATAGTGGTTTTGGCTTTTTTAATATATATATATATATAAGTCTTATCAGGCCAAGCGATTTAAAAAAATGTTTTATTTTATCTCATGAACTATCTTGTTACTTCATATTTCTTATTAGCTCTGTTTATTTTTAATTATAAATTATTGAATAAATTTCGGAATTCTATAAAAAAAATGTATTTATTAATATTTGTACATAAAATATGTCCTTATTCCTTATCTACTTGAACTGATGTCTTTTACCTAACATAGACTCATGAGACATCCTCGTCTTTGTCTGTCCAGGGTAAAAAAGGTGAAGCAGGATTGCCAGGAGCTGATGGTCTTCCAGGACCCCCTGTAAGGACCACCAGAACATTCATTCTTAGTCTGAGCCAAGCTCTTCGTCCTTTATTTTTCTTGTCAATGTGTTTTTTGTTTATGTTTTGAATGGAATAACAACATGTGTTTACTGTATACTGTATTTTAAGGCACAATGCAACAACAAATATTTGAACAAATAGTAGGTCTTTTACTTATGTCATGCATATGGATACTTGGTATGCTATGAAAAAGAAGTATTATGGCTATATGGCCACATTATTATCTTAATGAAATAAAAAAAAGACTGTTAGAGTAACAGTGAACTCTAGTGGCTACGAGAGGAATAAACATCAGTCAGATTAAGTTTCTGATAGAAACACATGCAGTGATAATATAATACAGTAATAAAATAATATTGTTAAAATGTTGTAAAAAGAAAAATGTGAATACATTGATTACAGAAATAATTTTTTGATTTTCTTTTTTTTTTAGGGCCCTCAGGGGCCTCCTGGTCCTCCAGGCAACCCTGGACACACAGGACCTCCAGTAAGTTTACATTTTTCAACTGTTTTTATTTGCAAACTGATCTAGAGCCGCATCATAGTAGCAGATGATATTCACACATCTGTCTGTTCTCACAGGGATTACCTGGTGAAAGAGGCTTCTCGGGAAAATCAGGAGAAGCAGGAAAACCAGTGAGACCTCAAGCACAAATCATCTGTTGCCCTATTAACTCAACCCTCAGTTCAGTGTAAAAAAACAATGATGCTAATTCTTTTTCAGGGCCTGCCAGGAAAAGATGGATTGGATGGTTTGCCTGGAAACGACGGCGAGAAGGTTAGAGCTGTTTTAATGATTCAAACTGTGAACTTCATCATTTAGAAACCCAACTAAAGGCCAGATCTGGTTTTTGACCTTTTCGTATGTGTTTTTTTTTTTTTGTTGTACTGCAGTCTGTTTTATTAATTTGTGTTTCTGTTTAGGGGCAAAGAGGAGAGCCCGGACAGGACGGCATCCCTGGCGGACCAGGACCGAAGGTAAAGGGTGGCGTGGGCTACTGATTTCAGATTTAGCTTGGAAATCCCTTTTTTTTTTATCAATGTTTCTCTCTTTCAGGGAGATGAAGGCCCTCCAGGACCACGAGGACCTCCTGGTCAACGGGTATGGAATGTAAAACTTGAAACAGTCTAGACAGAGTATTGACAGAAGACAGATGACACAACTGTGTTTCTCTTTGTGTCTTGTTCTGTCTCAGGGTGAGCCCGGTTTGCCTGGAGAGGTCGGCACAGTAGGACCCAAAGGAGAGAGAGGAGGCCAAGTAAGACAGAACTGATATGAACAGCACTATATGCGGTTTTGAAGTCAAAATCAGATGTTTTATCGATTAACAGAATCAATAGATTCTACTATAGAAAAAAAAAACACTCTTTTACTGTGAGGACAGTCATCTGTTCACTTAGGTGCTTCTCATAAAAAAAGAAGCATGTTCAGCCTGTATTTCACTGCAAAGATTGTGAGAAAATATATATAAAAAAACATATTCTGCATGAGACTAATGAGATTTAATTTTGTTTGAGTCATACTTTTGTCAGATTTCATCCCTCTGTCGCTCTTATAGGGAGAGAGCGGAAAAGAGGGACCTATTGGCTCGAAAGGAGAGAAAGGAGACAAGGTGAGAGGCAAGAGAAAGCTTAGAAATAGCAGATAGTGATTATTTTATCATGAAATGTTGGTCAAAATTTTAAACAGATAGTAAAATTAATAGTTAAATGTTCTTTTTCAAATAAATGCTGTTCTTTTGATCCAAAATTATTAAGCAGCACAACCATTTTCAATGCTGATAATAATAAGAAATGTTTCTTCCCCAGAAAATCAGCAAATAAGAATGATTTTTAGAATGAGGAATGTTCTTTTAAAATGTTGTAATATTTTACAGTGTTACTGTTTTAATATGTTACTGTGCTGGATTTTTGATCCATTTAAATTTAATGCTTTTAAGAACATGAAAACTAATATTGGATGTTTGTGTGCATGGTTATTTCATAGTTATAATTATTTAATAAGACTAAAATAGACACCTACTAATTATTATAATTTTTGTTTTCAAATGCACAATTGCCTACAAGTGACGTTTGCTGTATCAACATTACAGCATTCTACAGTAAAGAAGGCGTTTTTGACCATGAGTTGATGTAGGTTTCACATGTTCAGGATTAAACTGTCAGCAAGGTTTCCTGAGGGCATGAGGTCATTACTGAGATAATTAACATGCTGACAGGGTGAGGATATAACCGCTGTTACTGTTTTTCATTCATACAGGGTGAGATTGGCCCCAGGGGTCCAGCCGGGGTCCCAGGCAATGTGAGTACAGCTGATAATTGACATGTAACTATATAAATATACAATTATAGATAACTTAAGTAATGATAATAATAATAAGTGATATCTGATGTGAGTAATAAATCACAAAAGTGAGCTTAGATATATTTTGAATCATGTATTGATTTAGCTGATGATCTTTTTATTGATGAATTAATTCATAGTTTTACAGTATTATTTCACAGTGATCTGTTTTGATATTCTTTAGGTGGCCAATGTGATTCCTGAACCTGGAGAACCGGTAAGTCATCAGTTTTGTCTTGATGTTGAGCTTATTTTGAGTAATCAAGTATATATTTTGTATTTTTCATTTTGTATCATATTTTTTGAGAATAGTTTGAGTGCATCTATTAACACACCTTTTGCTTAAAGTGTGTTTGTGCTGTCTTTCTTGAAACTAAATGCCACTTGCTTTGATACTTTGTTATTCAATGCATTATTTTTAAGCTCTGAAATACTTATTGGAGCCATTGTATCAATGAACCAGATATTTGATCTGATTTCAATTAATGTATGTTCATTGTTTGCACCTCCATGTAAGGGTAATCCAGGAGAGAAGGGAGAGAAAGGAGATCAAGGAAAACCAGGCGAGATGGTGAGCTTTTATTGTTTCTATAACTTCCAAATTAATTGTATGTGTAATAAAGTTATACCTGGTTGTATAACCTGCAAGTTAGTACAACTTGCAGGTTGTACAACCCATCACAAGAGGGCAGCAAAGAGTCAGGTTTGGTTGGATCACTAGTCTCTTGAGCCTGTGAACATGATTTCATTAATAGCATCATGTGTAATGCACACGTAAGGAAGTCTTCTGTCAGTTCGAAGAATCAAATCCACCTGAAAAGGAACAGGGAAATATTTGCATTTAATTTCTGAGATCAGCCACTTCAAGTGTTTTACGCATTAGCTGACAATAGATATTAAGGGCTTCGGGGCTGCACAAGAGAATATTAATAAACCTGAAGGTCAGGGGCATCGCAGACCATCAGCTGATATTATGTACCTCTGTTGGCTCACAATAAAACCATCATTACACTATTAGGAAAATTTGCAGGCCACAAGCAATTAAAAAAGCTGACCCCGTGCATCTATCCACAGAGTAGTGCTATTGCAGGAGGATCTTTACTGTAGCTGTTAAAACATAATAAAGATTTATTGATGCTTAATCATTGACATTTAGGTTTTGACACATCCAAAATGAGATTTTTTGCTCTCTGCTTTTGATCTCTTGACTAATATTAAAAGGTACAATAACGCAAATAAGTCTGAAATGCCAGACAACTCAACCACATCTGCACAGGACGTCAGTTTATAAATATCAAGGTGAAAGTTTGGAATATGTAAATATTAATTAAGCAACATGACTGCAGATGTGTGGGCTAATTAATAATTCATCAGGTCACTTTCTCTATATTGTCATCATGACCTGCCCATCTTCAGCCTCCTACTTTAATACTTTTTTTTTTCTTTTTCGGGGCTGCTACTCAAGGTATATTGCATTATGATTTATTATATTGTTTTATACGATATTATACACAGTAAACAATGTAAATGATGAAAGCTCTCCATCATTCACTCATCTACTGAAGTAGTGCAGATACCAAGAGATGCATCATTTACACAAACACAGACAAGCTTGTTACGATGATGTATCTGCTCTCACCTGAATCTATCAGTGTGAAAATGGCTGCCGTTCTCACTAGTTCAGCCGAATGCAATCTTTTCTGCCCTGACGACATCTAAAAAGAGAGCCAGGTTTCATTTCTGGAGAGCAGTGTAAACTTGTCACCATGATCTAAGAAAAAAAAAAGACATTCTGTCCTATACATGTTGTTTCAAATCTGTGTGACTGTGAAACACAAATGAAGAGATTTTGATGTTTGCATGTTTCAGCTCATATTGACTTCAATAGTGTGGACATTAGTTTTGAAATGAAAGAAAACTATGCTTTTGAATTACACATAGACACAGTTTGAAGGTGATTTTAGGTATTATAGCATACCTTTTAATGAAATGTACTGGATTACCTTCATATTCTCATATTTCCAGGGTCAAAGAGGACTTCCTGGAGAGCAGGGATTCAGAGGACATGCGGGACCTGCGGTAAACCACAAACATCATCTTAACCAGCTGTTTTACAATACATCCGACTTGCTTTCATTCACATGAGACCGTCTTCTGAATATGATGATCACTGTTAATCCTGTACCTTCATATTCCAGTCCTATCTGTGAGGAAGTCTGATCTTTAGAGCAGTTGAGATGTTTCTTCTGTATTCCACACACGACTGTCTGATGTCTTTCTCTTGTTTGTGTGGACAGGGCCCTAAGGGGGATGCTGGTGAAAAAGGAGAGATAGGGAGACCCGGAGACCCGGTGAGTTTGTCTTCTTCTCACACATGATGATTTGATTGTTTTCAGAACTTTTCACTGTCATGCCCTTCACTCTCTTTAGGGTCCTCCCGGATTGACGGGCCCTCAGGGGCTTCAAGGGCTGCCAGGCAATGTGGTGCGTTCTTGAAAAATTCCTGTATAAAATACAAGATCTATTTAAAAAAAAAAAATGTTCATGCATGCAGGTGCATGCCATATTTTTTTTTTTATAAAATAACTTATAAAAGCAAATATTTATGGACATTTTAAGTCATTTATTTTCCTCTCTTGCAAGTGTAGACATAGTGTTTTTTTTTTCAGGGTATTCCAGGTAGCATTGGTCCACCTGGTATTGCTGGACAGAGAGGAGATAAGGTATGAAATGAACTAATGAAATAACCTAAAAGAAACTAGCAAGTCTAGCTTTCGGTGTGGACGTTTTGTGTTATTTTACACCAAGCATCTATGAATTACTCTAACTCAAGTTGATGTAATTATGAACCATAATCATAATTCACCCTGTCTAAAATGGTTATTTATATCCCACCAGGGAGATGCTGGTAAAGATGGCCCCCCTGGACCCCCTGGTCCAATCGGTCAGCCTGGTTTAAGAGGAGAAATTGGTTTGCCAGGAAAAGGCAAAGAGGGACCAAAGGTAATGTATTCATCAGTTTGAAAACATCACATATATTTTTGAATAGTGTAAGTTTGCTCAAATGTTCCATGTGGATTCTCAAAGATACTACACAATTAGGTTTAAAAGAAGAGAGCATGCAGTTTGTTTCGCTCTTGTTTTACAGTTTCCTGCCATGAGCGTGTAAAATTGCATTTAATAAGCATTGTGTATACGTCTGGTCCTCTGGAGGATCTGAAAGTTGTTTACGCTAACTTTTTCCATTTATATTTGCTGATTGTGGTTAAAAACACTGAAATGTGGAGAATAAAACAACCACACATTAAATGTAATTATCTATGAAGATTCGGGAGGAGCGCGTCAGATACTTAGCCTAATCATCACAGGTGGACCACAATCAAGTAATCAATCCCACAGTATAAATATCGCTGACTTACCTCTATCCATTGACGGTTTATCAGCATGCTGGTTCGCTTCGTCAGTCACCTTATCACAGACCCAATTTACGTACCAACGAAGAGCGCTAAACAGGGGATTTATAAGACCCGTTGCTTTTGCCGGACCCGAGATCATTTCTACCCAGCCAAACACGGCCGTTGAGCAGCATTAAGCGTCATCGCGACAGCTGCTATCCTCGCCAAGCCACACATCGTGGCCAATAGACCGTGCAACTCCGAGCTCGTCTTGCTCGATACACGATCGTGCCGCCCGACACCGAGCTCTCGTCGAGCGCTGGATTGCAGCAGAAAGAATCCAACCACGGCTCAGCCTTTCACCACGGCGTTCCGGCCGAGTGGCAGTGTGAGGCCGCTTCCTCTAGCGGCGCAGACTAATACATTTCCAGGCGAAGACGCTAAAAAACAGGTTCTTCTTTTTCTTCATTGGATTTTTACGGCAGTTCGCATTCAAAGTGTTGCATCTAAAAGCAGTTTTGCGGCTAAAGTTTTGTTAAACTACGTCTTGACGTAGTTCTGTCTTCTTCTAGTAGCGTTTTATGGCGGTTTCGGCAAACCAACGTAAAGGTGCATTACCGCCACCCGCTGATCCGGGGTGTGGATCCCGCATAGATTTGGACTACAGATCCACCGTTCCGTCGGATGATGATGCCACTTTTAACCACGAAGCCAAAGGCATTAGGTTAGATTATCGTAATGCCTTGTTCTCAGGCCTTCCAGCTAAATCGTTGAGCAAGCTTCAGTATTCTGCCGCACGCTTGTACTTCTCCTCGCGAACACATTACCGGTTCTTTCACAATTACACGGGCTTCCCGTAAACGTGAGAATTGATTTTAAAATTTCTATCTTAACATACTAGGCACTCCATGGGACTGCACCTGAGCATCTTTGTGAACTCATCAGTCCTTATATTCCATCACGCTCTCTTCGCTCTACTAACTCTTTCACTTCACCAGCCATAATGTGAGCTAAAGACCATGGGGCAAAGAGCCTTTTCATATGAAGCCCCTAAGCTACGGAATGTACTTCTTCTGCACGTCAGATATGCACCTATGTTGGGTCACAAGTCACATTTATTCAAGACTGTCTGTCTTTAATGAATTGTTGTATTGCTTTTGGCGTTCGTTTCTACAAATAAAATGCATTCTTATTATTATTTACTATTATTGTTACATTCGCCTTACCGCGCACGTTTAAACCTCGCCGAAATGATACAGACATAAGTTCAAAAAAAAAAAAAAAAAAAAAAAAAAAAAAAAAAAAACTTAAGTCTCTGTATAAAAGCGCCTGCTAAATGCTTAATTTAATTTTAAAATTTTAATTTCCATGCAAGTCTCCTGGTAGGACCAAATCATTTAGGGACCTATTTTACCATCCACCGGCGTGATCACTCAAAATTAATCTAAAACGCATCTGCCCTCGTGTTTAGATGCAGGATAGCAAGTGTGAGTAAAATTACCATCGCCTTTTAAGGACCGTAATACGAAAAAACCGGAAAGTAAATCTCTTTAGAAACCACTTGGAAGCGAATAGCACATAACTGCTGTTAACCCATTTGCTGCAAGCATCGCCAACGCCCCCAGTCTACGTTTCATTTTTACAGCACGTTAAACATCACTCTCTTACTTGATCTGGATAAACCGCGCATCAATTGAAGTCCAAAGACTTTGGCTTTTATATTTGACCAATATTTCGATAAAACATAATTCCAGTGATTAATTTTCCATCATGTCAGGAAAACTATTCCTATTCCTGAACGGTAAACGTCAAAGTGTTAGCTCATGGACAAATGTTGATCATGGATCTAGTCAGAAAGAATCATGAACAGAAACATCTTTATTTTGGGTATATAATTTCTGCCTCCATGCCAAAAATGGGGGGTGTCTGGTAAGGGGCTAACGTTACTGCTATAATCATGTCTTTCGGTACAACGCCTTAAAAAGACTAAACATGCTCAATCGTTTCCAAAAGCCTCTGTTTCCACAGTCCATAATACAACGTGAAAACAGCGTTCCAAACGTATCCGCTCGGGAGTCCGTCTAAAGAGCCCGGAGGCCAAATGAGAGGAAAGATGCTTTTCCAACAGGAACATAATAAGGTGGACAAGGCCTGAGGAATTGTCAAATCAGGCAACAAATTGCTAAGCTGGTAACACAGTAGGCTACCCATCCATTTTTAGCTTGCCCCATCAAATATTACTAACACTTTTTACTCTTCCCACAGCCAACATCTACAGCAGCCGAAGCAAGTAGCCTTTTATGTACCTCCTCACTGCCGCAGCAGTGTCTGCTCCCGCAGAAGCCTTTCCTGTACCTCCCCACCGCCACTGCAGCGTCTGCTCCCGCAGGAGCCTTTCCTGCATCTCCCCACCGCCGCTGCAGTGTCTGCTCCTGCAGGAGCCTTTCCTGTATCTCCCCACCGCCGCTGCAGTGTCTGCTCCCGCAGGAGCCTTTCCTGTACCTCCCCACCGCCACTGCAGTGTCTGCTCCCGCAGGAGCCTTTCCTGTATCTCCCCTCCGCCGCTGCAGTGTCTGCTCCCGCAGGAGCCTTTCCTGTATCTCCCCTCCGCCGCTGCAGTGTCTGCTCCCGCAGGAGCCTTTCCCGTATCTCCCCACTGCCGCTGCAGTGTCTGCTCCCGCAGGAGCCTTTCCCATATCTCCCCACTGCCGCAACAGTATCTGCTCCCGCAGGAGCCTTTCCCGTTCTCCCCACTGCCGCAGCAGTGTCTGCCCCCGCAGGAGCCTTTCCTATACCTCCTCACTGCCGCGCAGTGTCTGCCCCCGCAGGAGCCTTCCTACACCTCCTCACTGCCGCGCAGTATCTGCTCCCGCAGGAGCCTTTCCCGTTCTCCCCACTGCCGCAGCAGTGTCTGCCCCCGCAGGAGCCTTTCCTATACCTCCTCACTGCCGCGCAGTGTCTGCCCCCGCAGGAGCCTTCCTACACCTCCTCACTGCCGCGCAGTATCTGCTCCCGCAGGAGCCTTTCCTATACCTCCTCACTGCCGCGCAGTGTCTGCTCCCGCAGGAGCCTTTCCTACACCTCCTCACTGCCACGCAGTGTCTGCTCCCGCAGGAGCCTTTCCTACACCTCCTCACTGCCACGCAGTGTCTGCTCCCGCAGGAGCCTTCCCTACACCTAAATATATAAAAAAAAAAAAAAAAAAAAAAAAAAAAAAAATACCACACATCACCTCTGCCTAAAGGCATGCAATGCATCCGAGCTTGCGGTGATAGCATCATGTATCGACAATAGCCAAGACGATATTAGGCCCATTTTCCAACCAACGTTTTTATAATAATCATTAGGCGGCCTACCTTAAATCGGCTATCAAACTGCTCCGTTATCCCATCTCAGCACTGCATTTCCCGCTCGCCCGTGCTCTCAAAGGATGATGTGAGCCCGTAGGTTAAAAAAAAAAAAAAAATTTTCACTGGACAAGCGAGATGACCGTAGTGCCGACTACATGACCTAGCAATATTTAAATATAGTACTTATACTTAATACCAGTGTATCAGTACGTCCGAAAGTATATATTTTTTGATTATTGGTGATTCCATAGGCTCTTTTCGTGCACCTGCATGGTCAAAATGGTAAATAGTAAGCTCAGAAAGTATAAAGAATCTTTCTCTTACTCCACCCATGCACGATTACATCGTCGATATGTACCATCGATCTCACGTGCTGACAATGACCACATTGCCGATACATGGCACCTATTTGGGGTACACTGGCACAGGAAATCCAATTTATTTTTGCACTCTTAATTTCGGATACTATGACTGCACCAAGATTTTCTCGGACTCATTATCGGAAGCAGCTCATTGGATTTGCTAAACAATTATTCAAGTAAGCCTCACAGCGTCTACCCTCGTAGACAAATAATCTTTAGTATCGAACTCCCTGCCAGGCCCTGGAAGAGGGCTCCCGGTCGAACCAACCTTTGCCTTCTCCATCCAACTATCAGCAAAGCTTACTCGTTTGACATCGCAAGTATTACAATCATGCCAGATGCTTTCCCACTTAATCAATCTTGGACTTTCCATCCGACCACCAGCGAAGCTTACCCGATTAAAATAGGCCGATTAACCAAAAAAAAAAAAAAAAAAAAAAAAAAAAACGACATTTACCTATCGAACACCAATGAGTACATTGCAGCCCAAACAAATTTTCCCTTCGATGGCAAGATGTACCCATCCAATACCGCAAGTTACGCTTTCGCCGAACACTAACGAGCTCTTCGCAGATAAAACAATCTCAATTTTCCCTCCGATGGCTGGAGAGACTACCCATCTGGTGTCGCAATTTTAATAAATATAATAAATAAAAATAAAAATAAATATAGAAAATAAATAAATAAATGATAAATAAAAAGACACCGGATGCTGGCCATAGCCTCCCGACCAGATAACCTTACCTTTTTCAATCCTATGGCCGGCAAGGCTTCTCTCTTCGATGCCAAGAGCTTGAGCTCCCATCGGATGCTGACGAGAGCCTCCTGACCAGACAACCTCACCTTTTCCATTCTGCGGCCAGCAAGGCTTACCCGTTCGTTGCCAGGAGCTCACACTCCCTTCGGACGTAGGTGAAAGCCCCCGGCTACCTGCTTTTCCATTTCTGTCTTTCGTACGGAGAAGTTTACCCGCCCAACGCATGGAGTCAAGGCTCCCATTGAACGTAGGCGAGAGCTTCCCGGCTAGACAACCTTACCTTTTCCGTCCTTTGGCCAGCGAGGCTTAACCGTTCTATCCGGGAGCTAAGCTCCTGTCGGACGAAGGTAAGAGCCTCCCGGCCGGACAACCTTTTCCGTCCTTCAGCCAGAGAGGTTTACCCGTTCGATTCCTGGAGCTAAGCTCCTATCGGACGTCGGTCCGAGCCTCCTGGCTAGACAACCTGACCTTTTCCACCCTTGGCCAGCGAGGCTTACCCGTCCGATGTGAGTGCTCCCATCGGACGCCGGCGACAGCCTCCTGGCCAGCCAACCACGACCCTACTGTGTGTTTCAGGTTACTAACCTACAAGCAAGCTGCTTAAATACTGCAAGTACCTAACACACAATAAACTCTCCTTCCTTCCTATGGTCACCAAGGCTAAACCGTCTCTTGCCAGGAGTAGCAAACTCCCTTAAACGCCGACGACAGCCTAACGACCACGCAAACTTACCTTTTCCAACCTACGGCCTGCGAGGCTCACCCAGTTTGTCCCCGCCGGACGCTGGCAAGAGCCTCCTGGCCACCTATCGTTACCTTTTCTGTCCGCCATCCGGAGAGGCTTACCCGTTCGATGCGCGTGCTCCCTTCGGACGCCGGCGAGAGCCTCCCGGTTAGACAACCTTACCTTTTCCTTTTCTATGGTCAGCGAGGCTTACCCGTTCGATGTGTGTGCTCCCTTCGGACGCTGGCGAGAGCCTCCTGGTCAGACTTGCTTTACGTTTCCACCCTACGGTCGGCGAGGCTTACCCGTTCGATGTGTGTGCTCCCTTCGAACGTCGGCAACAGTCTCTCGGCCACACAACTTACCTTTCCATTTGACGGTAGGCGAGGCTTAACCGTCCGACGCCACGAGTCTCGTCCTCTCGCCAAATCCTGCAAAAAAAAAACAAAAAAAAAAAAAAAAAAAAAAAAACAAAAAAAAAGCTACCCTCAGCTACTCTCACATCTTTTAACCCCGTCTGGCGAGGCTTACCCGTTCGATGTTCTGAGTTTGAGGCCCCATCGGATGCTGCGAGAGTCCTCCCAGTCGGGTTTTCCTTTCCAACCCTCCCCGTCCGCCGAGGCTTACCCGTCTGTCGCGTGCGCTCCCTTCAGACGTCTGGCGAGAGTCTCCCGGACGGGCCTATGCTTGCCAGCCGCAAGTGAATCTCATCCAGCCGATGCCGTGAGTCGGGATCTCCCTTCGGATGTTGCCAGAGTCCTCCTTGTCGGCTGGCCCAAAAGCTTTTTATCTGCCTAACCGAGAGGACCCAGACGTCCGTCATCCTGAGTCTCAATCTCCTGTCGGAGGCTTCATGGGCCCTCTCGGTCAGCGTTAGGCCCTTCACCCACTGAATAGCAGGGGCTATCAGCCAGTAGGGCCCGTACGCCGACACCGTGACCTATTCCGGTCGAGGCAACTCGGGTCCTCCCGGTCGGGCACCACAACCACGCCGCTCCTCCTCATCGGCCGGCAGGGCTCACCGATCCAACGCCAAAAAAAAAAAAAAAAAAAAAAAAAAAAAAAAACTCCAGTTGAGCATCGGCCCGAGCCCTACCGACCGGGCGCCAACAACCACGTAGTTCACTAGCTGCAGCTGGTAGGGCCTACTCTCTCAACGCCCAAGTCGCTCCCTCCGGAGTACGTAGGCCCTTCCAGCCTGCCAACGAGATAACTTCTCAGAAACCAAATCAGCCGGCTGTCCTCCTGTACATTTGCCTTTTTGGGGGGTACTCTAGCTTCGGGCAATTCCCGAGCTCGGAGCCCTTCCCCGGACAGCACGCCAAATACGCATACCATACCTCAGCTAATTATATGTAAGCGTGAACTAGTGAAATGTAATTATCTATGAAGATTCGGGAGGAGCGCGTCAGATACTTAGCCTAATCATCACAGGTGGACCACAATCAAGTAATCAATCCCACAGTATAAATATCGCTGACTTACCTCTATCCATTGACGGTTTATCAGCATCCCTCCTCCACCCCATCTCCTCACTTCAAGTTCACTTTACAATATACGGGGAAGGGGGGGTACTCTAGCTTCGGGCAATTCCCGAGCTCGGAGCCCTTCCCCGGACAGCACGCCAAATACGCATACCATACCTCAGCTAATTATATGTAAGCGTGAACTAGTGAAACTAATGAGTCAATTGAGCCGTGGATGCATGTGGGACGTTGGTTTTATTTTCTAGCTGCACACACACACACACACACACACACACACACACACACACACATATCTACAATCTACAGACATACAGGCACATTTACACACGTATGTAACAATCAAATAAATGTAAAAATGTAATTATTCACTGAAAGTTTTGTCTGTTGTATCATTGATACCAAATCAGACATTATTGTTGATTTGAGACATGCCTTATTAAATTGTATTCTGTTCTTCTCACAAAGCAGTGATATGACTTCAGAAGTCTTGGAATAACACAGCCCTTCATAAAACGAAACTACATGTGACTTTTTGAGAGGGAAAGGAAATAGAGTGAAAATAGAGAAGGTAGCATCACAGCAGTAATCTGCTTTCTTTATGTACAGGGTGATTCTGGACCTCCGGGACCATCAGGACCCCCCGGACTGAAGGTAATGAAACAAGTTTTTTCTTGTTAAAAGAAAGAACCAGACTTCGTCAGCATGAAAGGTCTTAGGCGTTTTTATCATAAGCAGGTGTGTGTTTCCCCAGGGGCAAAAGCTGAATTACTGAATTTCATTTATGTGATCATTTTCCTGAACTTTCAGAAAGCCAGACACATTTTCCTTGGGAAAAGTACAAGATATGCATTTTGCTACTGAACTTTAGCAATCAGTGCTAAATATTGTGCATAAGGCTCAACAAATCCTGGATACACACCCCTTTTCAAAAGTTTAGGGTCTGTTAAAACCATTTCAAGCTAATTAGTTCTGTTCAACTAGGTTGTGTTAAATTGATCAAAAGTGGCAGTACAAATATTTATTATGTTATAAAAGATTTCTATTAGAAGTAAAAGATGATCTTTTAATCATTATTTTCTTCAAAATCATGAATCCCAAAAAAAAAAAAAAAAAAAAAAAAAAAGTCTCATGGTTTCCACAAAAATATTAAGCAGCACATTTGTTTTCAACGGTCCAGTGGTCAATCTATTCTATTCAATTCAATTCAATTCAAGTTTGAATTGAATTGAATTGAATTGAATTGAATTTAAAGTGCTTTTTATGATACAAATCATAAAGAAAACTTTACAGAAAATTAATTTCTACAATATTTAGTAGTAGCTTATAAGTGGTGATCAGTTTATGTGCATATGACAGGAATTTTCAGAAAAATTAATACAAGACATATTATACAAGACAGTCAACCAGACGATGAACACTATTAACAGTAATTATAATGTGAATGCATAGTAAGTAGCAATATTTGTTAGCTCTGTATGTTGTTTCAAGGTAAGCATCATCTGAGGTCCTCTGAGGGTCAGCATCATCTCTTCTCAGGTGTTCTGGATCCAGACAGGAAGCTTGTGTAAATCAGTGTTGGGAAAGTTCACTTTCTACATGAACTAGTTCAAAGTTCAATTCACAATTTTTTAAATGAACTAGTTCAGTTCATAGTTCAAACTACAAAATCTTTAACTAAAGTTCACAGTTCCAAAAATGAACTAGTTCATAGTTCTTTTTTTTTCTCCATATGTTGCTGTGAGCTATTATTTTTCAAAATTATTGCAACAGCCCATATAGAATCACAGAAAGCAATTATTTTATCAGTTTTAACAATGAAGCTATGCGTCAGATTTCATCTTCATATCCAATTTTAAATCCTTATCCAACCAGGGTTTACATTAGCATTGAGGGGACAGCATTTCCCCCTTGTTGATTTAATTCTTTGTCTCCCATTCTCACCGACCTTGTCATAAACATCATACAATTCTTTTAAATGATCATACGCCTTCATGCTACATGCTGCTGTCGCCTACTTTTTTTTTTTTTTTTTTTATTGACGCGTCACGCATGCAGCGGACGGCGGTGCGACACTGGTGGCTGGTGTTGCCAGATTGGGTGTTTTTCCGCTATATATTAAGACCCGTTTACGGTGTGTTTTAGCCGGGTTTTCGCCTGGAAGGCTCTATAGAAATCTGGCACCCTATTGAACGAAGTTAACCTGAGAGAGCATGCCGTTCACAGACACCAGAATGAACGAATTGACAGTAACGTTCATCAGGCATTAATACATCACGTTCAGTTCACGTTCGCCCAAAATATGAACGAGTTCATGAACTATCGTTCAATGAACGCATTCAGGCACAACACTGGTGTAAATCCTAGTTACATCCTGTGGCAAAACAAAGAAACAAATAAAGACATCATTAGCGTAACTAATAGTAACTTTCTATTGGAAGGGGTATGCTGTTTATTCTTCCATGTTTATCCATTTTTATTTTGTGTTTCAGGGTTTACCTGGTCCACAGGGAATGCAGGGGATGCCAGGAAATAGAGGACCACCGGGAGAGGGAACCACAGGACCCGATGTATGGAAACACACACACACACACACACACACACACACACACACACACACACACACACACACACACACACATATAACTCAGTAATATGGCTGTTTATCTGCTCATCCTGCCATTGCAATATCCAAACAAAATGCAGTCATTTTCACATGCTAGTGTTAGTAACTCAAATGACTCCAGAATTACCATATGGCCAAAATCCGACCTTTTTAATTTCCATATTGAAAAGGTATTGAAATCAGCTCAACTGGTCAAACTAAAGCAAACAGATGGCATATGCACAGACAAACATGCATATTTACAAGCACATCCTAATAAAAGCACGCATATTGTAATGTGAAAACTTATTACCATTTACAGTATTTCAGACCATATATAGTGTTTACCCTATTTTTTTTTTTTGCATATGGATTTGAACACAAACGTAGATGCACATTTCAATATCTCACATCAGATTGATATTCTGTGTCTTCTCAGGGGCCTCCCGGACCTGCAGGGCCACCAGGACCAGCGGTAAACAATCTGTTCATATTTATATCACTTTCAAATGAGACAGACGCTCACAGAACACCCTCAAGTGTCATGTCATGTTTGATATTCAGGGTTTGAGAGGACCTCCAGGAGTGAGCGGACAACAGGGACCCGCTGGACACAATGTAAGATTTATATGCTACTCCAGTAGCGAAGGGATAAGAGAATCATAAACATGGGTACATCAAGTTGGTTTGTTTTGCATCAGTACTTTTAAATGTGTTTGCAGAACTGCACAGCAAGACACACTGACAGCCTGTAACTGGCTACATGCTAATGCTAGTAAGGTTGTGGTTATAATTCAGGGAGATTTGAGATTCTCATTCTAGAGAACATTTTATTGGTTAAAATGCAGAAGATTTTACAGATATTAATGATCTGCTATAGTTATTGATGCTCATTATTGCAAGGAATGCTATTAATTTGGCTCTACCTTCTAGCAACAATCTAGCAACATGGGGAAAAAAAAACCCTTAGCACTAATTTTATTTTACCTGTACAATGACAATGAGGAGCTTTACCTTTCAGTCTCCTGAATAGCTCACCATCTCGCCTGGTTTTCCTTGATCTCCTTTCTCTCCCTTCTCTCCTGGATTACCCTAACATTGAGGTGCAAACAATGAACATACATTAATTGAAGCATAAGGCTCAACAAATCCTGGATACACACCCCTTTTCAAAAGTTTAGGGTCTGTTAAAACCATTTCAAGCTAATTAGTTCTGTTCAACAAGGTTGTGTTAAATTGATCAAAAGTGGCAGTACAAATATTTATTATGTTATAAAAGATTTCTATTAGAAGTAAAAGATGATCTTTTAATCATTATTTTCTTAAAAATCATGAATCCCCAAAAAAAAAAAAAAAAAAAGTCTCATGGTTTCCACAAAAATATTAAGCAGCACATTTGTTTTCAATGGTCCAGTGGTCAATCTATTCTATTCAATTCAATTCAATTCAAGTTTGAATTGAATTGAATTGAATTTAAAGTGCTTTTTATGATACAAATCATAAAGAAAACTTTACAGAAAATTAATTTCTACAATATTTAGTAGTAGCTTATAAGTGGTGATCAGTTTATGTGCATATGACAGGAATTTTCAGAAAAATTAATACAAGACATATTATACAAGACAGTCAACCAGACGATGAACACTATTAACAGTAATTATAATGTGAATGCATAGTAAGTAGCAATATTTGTTAGCTCTGTATGTTGTTTCAAGGTAAGCATCATCTGAGGTCCTCTGAGGGTCAGCATCATCTCTTCTCAGGTGTTCTGGATCCAGACAGGAAGCTTGTGTAAATCAGTGTTGGGAAAGTTCACTTTCTACATGAACTAGTTCAAAGTTCAATTCACAAATTTTTAAATGAACTAGTTCAGTTCATAGTTCAAACTACAAAATCTTTAACTAAAGTTCACAGTTCCAAAAATGAACTAGTTCATAGTTATTTTTTTTCTCCATATGTTGCTGTGAGCTATTATTTTTCAAAATTATTGCAACAGCCCATATCCCAGTCATGATGCAGAACTAAACCAGTTTCACTGCACTGCTGTGGATCACAGTTAAGTCGTCTCTGGGATTCAGTGTCAGTTTGTGACTAATAAGGTTTGAATGTGTTTTCCTGTGGTGAGGATCAGCAGCAGCAGTCATGGCTTATGAATATGTGTGTGTAATCTACCTGCAGGGTGTACCAGGAAGACCTGGAGAGAAGGGCTCCCCTGGAGAACCAGTGAGTGATTTCTGTTCGCCATTTAAGTATCGAATCAGCTGACACTATTAATATTCACCTGCTGTTGATGGACTATAAAGGCGGGGATCATGATTTATGAGTAGATTTTTTTTCAATGGATTTTTGTTTTCCAACATTTTTTTTTTAGGGAAAAGCTGCTGACATTTCTGATCTGAACCTGAAGGTAACAGCCATGCATCCATCCAGTCAACAATTCAAACCTCTATCCAACCATCCATCCATGCATCCAAACAACCAAACCCTGCATTCATCAAACCATCCATTCTTGCATTCATCCATCTAACAATTCATACCTCCAACCATCCATTCATCCAACAATATATCCATACATTCAACCAACCATTCAACCCACTATCCATCCAACCCTCAATTTGTCCCTCCAACCATCCTTCTAGTTGTCTAATCACACAATCACGCATTCATCCATCCAGCAGTCCAGACCTCCATCCTACCACCCAACCACACATCCAATCACACATCCCATCCATCCATACAATCATCCGTTCATCCATCTAACTCTCATCCATCTATCCACCCATCCATCCAGTCATACAATCATCCTTTCCATTCATCCATCAATGCTCCTTCTGTCCATCCATCCATCCATTGAGCCAACAGTTCAAACCTCCATCTGACCATCCATCCTTACATCCAAACTACCAACCCTCCATCATTCAATCACACAATCATCCTTCCATTCATCCAGTCATCCATTCATTTATCATCAACCCAACCCTCAATCCATCCAATCACTCAATCATCCTTTCATTCATCCATCATCAACCCAACTCTCAATCCATCCAACAATAAAAAACGTCCATCCATCCATTCCTCCATCCATCCTAATATTCCTACTTTGCCTTTCTCTCTTTCCCAGGACATTTGTTCAGATTGTCCCCCTGGACCAGCTGGACAACAAGGTTTGCCAGGACCTCCAGGTGAAAATGGTAATACTGGACCACCTGGGAAAAATGGACAGGATGGATATGCGGTGAGAGAGCATGATTCAGAAATCAAACTCTCACTTTCATCTTTAAACTTAATGGAATTGGAAATGAATGGAATAATGAACATTTAATCAACTGGTCACTTTGGCAGGGTCCTCCTGGGCCAACAGGGCCTGCAGGACCACCTGGTGCTGATGGAGCCAAGGTTAGAATGTTGATGACACAATGACATATTACACGACAAATGCATGTTCTTCAAGTCTACCTACAAACCAGTTCACATTCAAATAACTCTGTCAATCTGTCCTCCAACCAATACGCTCGTATAGGTCTTTGTCCAAATCCCTGAAATACGACCAATCAGAGCGTATACAACAATTGTGCCCCTATCGGCAACAGGACGTTTCCATATGAATGTTTTGTACTCTTTTATTTGCGCTATAATTCGGGTTTCGTGTAGCTCAGTTGGTAGAGTATTGCATTATACAACTATATGTAATCATGCGATCATCAGTTCAATCCCAAATAATGCAAATGCTAATAAAATGTATATGCTCTATAAATCATAATTTTGCAAGGTTTCTGTGAGGGGTAGGTTTAGGGGTGGGGTTAGGTGTGGTCATTGGAGCTAATAAGTTAAATATGTACAAATTACTGTGAGATCGGTGTAAAAAGTCCACACATTCCATTCAAATAAATGCACATTTTGATTGGTTATGATGCTATATGTAATTTCATGACGACAGACGCAATAAGATACTTTCATTATTTTTACACGGGCACTTAACTTTAAAACATAAATATAGGTTTTAATATGGTGCTAGCACAAACGACCTATATGGCCGTTTTTTGGTTTAGGACAGGCTCAATTGATCACAATAATAGATTCACTAGCCATGTATGTGTCAAATGCATGTGATCTGTCAACATTGCATTACTACATTCGGTTCCATATATCAATATATGAATATATGTCAATATATTTGTCAATATATGTCAATATATTCGGTTCCATTGCAGGGGATAAAAGGAGATAGAGGTCCTTCAGGAGAACCTGGAGATAAAGGAGAAAAGGTATTGTCAGCCTACCATTTTCATCATAAATAGGCTGAATATACATATAGTAACATTAAATTTGACATACCATGATTATTTATGCACATTTTCTCTCATTGATTTGTATTTTCCCAGGGCCCCCCAGGACCTCCTGGTTATCCAGGGGCTGCAGGAGTTATGGGTCAGCCAGTGAGTATTTAAAAATGTCACTTATTCAGACTGTATATCTAAACTGAAAAATCTGACATCTTGCTGTATCAATAGGGTAATGATGGAAACCCTGGACCTATCGGACCACCTGGATCTCCTGGAGAAAAGGCAAGGCTAAAGTTTTTTTGCTCTGTTGTATTAGTTGGATGGGATTGCAAGACTGGAATCTGGCCATATTATTGATAACTGAATGTGTTTTACCAGGGTAAAGATGGACTTCAGGGTATTCAGGGACCACCTGGTCTTCCAGGTCTAATGGTGTGTAATTTCATATATATTTTTTTAATGTCTATAATTTTTGTTTTGTACAAATAGACTATGGTTCAAAAGTTTAAGGTTGGTATGATTTTAAAATGTTTTCGTAAGAAGTCTGTTATGCTCACTAAGGTTGCATTTATTTGATCAAAAACACAGTAAAACAGAGATATTGAGATAAGTGTTTTCTATTAATTCTGATACTTCATATTCTGTGCTGAAGGGCTTGATTGGTAAACCCGGAAAGGATGGAAGACAAGGTGACACAGGAGAGCCGGTACGAGTCTGATGTTCTGAATGCATGCCAACATCCTAACAATGCTTATTTCTGTATATAAAGAAACAGTGTAAAAACATGCTCTTATTACTTTTCTTTTTCAGGGCAAACAGGGAGAATCGGGACAACCAGGAAGAGACGGGCAAAGAGGAATGCCTGTGAGTGACGTGATTTATTAATGCCTCATTCTGCATGATCATATAATAGAAGATCCAGATATTGCAACAACTACCTTACTTATTATCAGAAAGCAGCAAATTAAGAGTTTAGTGAGGGGGAAATGTCTTAGTTAATAGGGAATATGTGTTGCCTAATCTAAAGTGTTACCTTATTACCTGTACCTATATGCTGAAATGTTCACGTTTTTTCCAGGGTTTCAAAGGTCACAGAGGGGAACCAGGACCACCAGGGTCAAAGGTTAGTTAATGCCTATTAAAATTCATACCCAGGGATACAGTACATCCAGTATTTGGAGATGGGAAACTACAGGACTAATTCATGCTCCCTAAATCATGCAGAAACTTCATGTGTTCTGTTTAATAAATGCTGTCATGTCATGTTAGGGTGAAGATGGCAAACAGGGTGTTCCTGGACGTGAGGGTCCACCTGGGAAAGATGTGAGTAAATGCAATCTGTGTTGTGCAGAGGTCACTGTGAACCAGACAACTGCGAGCAGATGGTGTTGGGTTTTAATTGGTGTACTTGTTTCGCTCAGGGTAAAACCGGGCCAGCGGGGCCAGAGGGCATGAGAGGACCACGAGGGGAACCCGTGAGGAGGCTTTTGATGAACCAATTAAATTGCAAAACAAAACAGCACCTGTGTGATTATTCGGCTGGGTCACTGTATTTTTTTTTTTTCTTTAGGGTCAGCCTGGAGAACCTGGACAAACAGGCAAGCCTGGATCTCAAGGAAATCCTGTACGTTTCATAGTATTGCGTCAATATGCATGACCACATGGTTTAATGGACTGAGATCTGCATTTGCATTCACTTTTGCACCTTACAAAAGGAAAAGCTTGTTTATCTATTAAAGCAGCGGTTCTCAATTCCAGTCCTCACGCGCCACTACTCTGCACATTTTGTACGTTTCTCTTATTGCTTCATAAGTGCCCTGCGAAGTGGACATCACAGGATATTCCGCCATGATTCCAGTTTAAAACGAATATATATGTTCCATTCAAAGTGCATTGAAGTGTGCGAGACGTGAATTTAAATTGTAATTATTTAGAGAAGTACACTTGTCCGTGTGTGCAAATGTGTGTGTGCAAAAGGAACATTTTGGAGAACAATTATGTCAGTTAAAGAAATATAAATAATCAAAATAATATAAAAAATGCTGAATTTAATTTTACTTTCTAAAAAATGTTTGTAATGTAATGTAAAAAAAAACAGAACAGAAACTAAATATTTTTCTTTCCAGATAATATTTTGCACATTTTTATGCTATATTGAATCTTCCAGTGCCAGTAAAGGCTTACACTTTAACAAATGTAAAATAAATGCTATTCTTTCTAACTTTATATTTATCAAAGAATCCTGAAAAAATAAATAAATAAATAAATATATATATATATATAAATATATATATATATATATATATATATATATATATATATATATATATATATATATATATATATATTAGGGGTGTAACGGTTCACAAAATTCACGGTTCGGTTCGATACGATACACTGATGTCACGGTTCGGTTCGGTTCGGTTCGATACGTTTTAGATACAGCAAAATGTAAAAACATCTCAACTTTTCAGAATGCCGCAAGCGCACCGCGGGTCATGTGACAAGAACTAACCAATCAGCTTCATCCTTTCCCGTAACAACGTTGAGAGCTCAGCCAAGATGAAGGATCAGCTGATCATAGTTGTATATGGATTGCAATTTTGAAATAAATTTAGTAGCAGAGCTACTGCAAGCGATTTTTAGAGCTGCAAATCCATTTATCCTTCGCTGAAATTTCCGCGTCTCATGGAGAGAGCACGTCATTGTTGCTTAGCAAAGACAGACGCCTCATGAGCGCTTCTGCCCAAGCGCTTTGGAAAGGAGGAGAAAGACGCGCTTAGCGTTTTCCATGCGTTTTTAGGCACGATATGTGAACGGCCCCTAAGGCGCTCGCTCACTCAGCACGCGCTGAAGGCTCGTTGCAAAATGTCGAATGCCTTTAACAGACCAGAAATATAAGATCCTAAAATAACCAACAGGTCTGGTGTTTGGGTTGGATTCCCTGTAAGCTATAGTTTCTAAATGCTGCAGGGATAGTTTGCTGCGTGCATGTTTCTCCTTTTTTTCGTCTTTTCCCAGATAGTACTGACGCATATATCCCAGATATTCCCGCTGGTGTTTTTTTTTTTTTTTTTTTTTTATTCCCGCTGGTGTACCCTGTCATGTTGCAGATGCGACATACCGTTGTTTTTTTATCCACCACTCTCTTGCCATCACCATTATAGCTTAAAGGGAATCCAAAGTGCACCCAAACACCAGACCTGTTGGTTATTGGAGGATCTTCTCATTTCTAGTCTGTTAAACGCATTGGCTATTTTGCAACGAGCCTTCAGCGCGTACTGAGTGAGCGAGCGCCTGCTGAGTAGCCTAACATAAACATATAAGATGGTGTTTTTTTCTTCTTCGGGAGTGTCAGGGGCGTTGCCTGTTACGTTGTTTGGGTTATTGGGCTACCTTGTTGAACGCATATCATTATATTTCTCTCTCTCTCTTTTTTTTTTTTTTTTCAAATATAATTAATTACTCCAACGAACCGTTCGGTATACATAATGCGTACCGCGTACCGAACCGAAAGCGTCGTACCGAACGGTTCAATACGAATACGCGTATCGTTACACCCCTAATATATATATATAGCTATAATATCATGATTTCCACAGATATATTAATCAACACAACTATTTTAACATGGATAATAATAAAAAAAGATTTTGAGCACCAAAGCAGCATATTTTAATGATCTGATGAAAATTCAGCTTTGCCACCATGTGAATTAATTACCTATTAAAATATATTACAATAAATGTATACATTAACATTATACGTTATACACAGTATCGGCATGAACTTTAAACCTATTAGTAATAATCAGAAAAAAATCTAAATTGATGTAAATAATCAGTTTGTTTGATCATGTTTCAGGGTCAGCTAGGACACAAAGGTGAAACAGGGAGTCCAGGGTTACCCGGCTTCCCAGGTCCAAAAGGGCCATCGGTGAGTGGAGATGTTGCTTTGGGACTTATGGGAATCTCAGTTTAATTAGTAAAGTTAAGCTTTTATACTTGTACAAACAAGCCTTGTAAATCTATAGAAGCTGAAAGCACTCGGTCCCAAGTGGATATGATCTTCCTGTCTATATTTACACTTGTGTTTTTCCCTCAGGGTCCATCTGGTCCAATTGGCCCAGAAGGCAAACAAGTGAGTGATGATTCATTAATATTCTATCAACACGTTTTCATATTTTTTTCAGCTTGCTATTTATTTTTGTTTTTATTTTTAGGGCATGTCAGGAACACCAGGAGACAGAGGACAGAAGGGAGAAAAGGTATCTGTTCATCCACATGTGTGCCTCTCAAATCAAATCAAAACTTACCGTGTTGCTCGTTTTTGTAGGGTGATAATGGAATAAAAGGAGACAAAGGACCCGTTGGTGATCCGGGTGTTCCGGGTAACCCTGGGCCTCCCGGCAGGAAGGGTCACACAGGGATGATGGGCATGTCGGGTCCCCCAGGGGAAGTGGGTCCCTCTGGGCCCCCTGGTTCTCCAGGACAGCCGGGTCTCCCAGGTCTCAGAGTGAGTCTGCTTTAGTAGTTTTAATAGAAAGTGTGTGATGCTAATGATATTAAAAAAAAAGAGCATGAGGTCATTACGCCGTGTTTTAAGGGAGAGACGCCATCACTGGAACAAATGCGGCGGCTCATTCAAGAGGAACTCTCCAAACAGTTAGACGGTGAGATTCATTTGGCAAAGATGTTTTCGACTTACTTTGCTGTGTCTTTTTACGTTTCCTGAACGTCCCGTTGATTTTCACAGCAAAGTTAGCTTACCTCATGGCTCAAATGCAGCCTGCGCATATCAAGAGCTCAGTTGGGCGCCCTGGTCCACCTGGTCCGGCAGGTAAAGATGGACCTCCTGGCCAACAAGGACCACCGGGAGAGCCTGGAATACCTGGACAGAATGGAGCAGAAGGACCCAGAGGTCCAGTTGGTCCTAAAGGTACCGCAAAACTCATTTCAGATTGTTACGTTACTTGATGTTTAACCTTTTAACACCCACCGACACTTTCCCTTTTCTTTTCCAGGTGAACAAGGTGCAAGAGGAGAAAAGGGAGAGGATGGTGTTGGACAGAGAGGAGAGCCTGGTCCAACTGGTCCCATGGGTAAGACCAATTGATCATCAGTGCTCAAGTTTGCATTGACTCAGATGATGTATTTGGATGAATCTCATGAAAACGGTCATGAAAAAGCCCAAGTCCAACCTAAAAAAAAAAAAAAAAGGACCTTCAAGATTGCATCAATATCCACCTTAAATGATAATATTTAAAAATATTTTTTATAAGAGAATATTTTATTTTTTTCTTTCTTTTTTTCATGAAAGTAATGAGGATTTTGGAGAGAAATGTGCTTAAAAAATATTCACAATGCAAAAGATTTTTTATTTATTAGTATTATTATTATTTTAGTATTTATGCACTGTCTTTAATTTACTTTCATTTTTAACCCTTTTTGTTCTTTTGTTTTGTGAAGTAATTTTAGATTGAAAAAATATTTTTTTTTTTACATTTTTTAATTTCCACATTATAGTAATAAAAAAAAAATATCTCTTGCTTTACAGTTGTGAGGATTTGGATTAAAATGTACTGATAAAATAAAAAATAATACCACAATGCAAAACAGTAAAATGGTTTTCTGAATAGCCCTTAATTGTATACAGTATAATAATTTATACTGTATAATAAAGTATAATAATAATATTTATTTGTATTTATTTCAAATGAGAAAATATTTATACATTGTGGAATTATTTATTTATTCATAATAATAATATTTTTATTCATTTTAACAATTCAAGTAATTTTAATACATAAAGAAATAGATACAATTATAGATTGTCTATTTATGTGTCTATTTATGGATATGATTAATTGTGATTAATCGTTTGACAGCAGTGATATATATATATATATATATATATATATATATATATATATATATATATATATATATATATATATATATAAATACAAACACATGCATGTATATATTTAAGAAAAATATGTTTACTGTAAAATATTAACTGTACTGTATGTGTGTACATTTATGTAAAAATACATATATTATGTAAAGATGCTGAACAGCAGCTGAGACAGTATTTGCACCACAGGTCCTGCAGGTATGCCGGGATATGGAAAAGATGGTCTCCCTGGAGCCGCAGGTGCTCAGGGAGAGCCTGGTAATCCTGGTCCTCACGGTCAGCCCGGACCTTCTGGACCACCAGGGCAGTGTGACCCCTCACAATGTGCCTACTACGCCAGTCTGGCATCAAGACCTCACACCAAAAACGTCAAGGGGACTTAATACACTCACTGTCCTGGGCTAACACCTATTTATGAACTTGAACATTCATTAAGCCAAGAATATGTTCTGTAACATCAGAAGAACTACAGAGTCTGAGGGGTGAGTGAATGTGTGTGTGTGTGTGTGTGTGTTTATACGTGTGTTTGTCAGGCTTTTCACTACAGCTAATGTGTTCTTGAACCCTGAGTTTATTTCACTTTTATTCCTGGGTTAAGCAACGTTTCACACTTCAGGTTTTGAAATGAAAGTGTGTTGGCATGTAGCATTAGCACTTTCAGCTCCGGGCTATGAAGTCTAGCTCGAGCAGGAATTGTTTAGCAAGATATTAATCATAACATGTATACAAGAAACACAAAAACCCTACAGCCAGGGAAAATGATAATTCTCTTTTTTTGCCCTTTGAAAAATCATAGAAAATGTATGTAACAGAGACCTACCTAATATATAAATCGCCAAACTTTAATAAACCATGGCAATATTCTGGAAATTTCTACAGTGAATATACATTTTCATATTAAACTTTGAGTCATTACATTTTTTGCTATATTTTAAATATTTTCTCAATGAATCAGTTCACCAATCGTTCGCAGTTAAGTTAAAAATAAGTTATATAAAAAAAAAAAAACTAAAAAGTCACTGAAATGAATTGCTCTAAAAAGGTTTCAGATAGCAAAACGTGCTAAATAGAGACAAAAAATGACCTCATACATATGCTAATAAGAATGTTAACCCAAGGTTTTAAAGAATATAAAACCTCTACAAACTGATTTCTAACCCACTATAGTGTGAATCTTACTAACCCAGGGTTAAAAATGGCCCTTGGTTAACAGTTTTAAGTGTGAAAAGCACTTTAGTGTCCTGCCAGTCAGAGTTGGTTATTTCTCTTTATTAAAGGAGGGGTGGGTTTAAGCTCAACATTAAGGTCATTTACTTTAAGCCATGTAACGGGATGAGAATTCCTGTTATGAAAGCAAGACATTTACTTCTCCAACCGTGGTCCCATAATGACACAACTGTGCAGCCCACTCTCAAGTTCTGCTGACGGCGTTTGCTGAGGTCATTGATCAGTGATCACAGAGTCCATCTATTGTTAGTGATGTCTGTATCAGGTCAGGAAGTCTGGGGAATTCTCTTCTTGGGTTTTATTGATGGAGCGCTCCGTTGCTCCGGGAGAACACAGCGGGACACTTTTCCACTCACCAATAGGAAATCTCAATAAGGATCATCAGAGGTGATGGAGAAATGCATGTCTGCTCTTCTTAGTCTACTTTTTTTTAAGATACAGTATATCTCATTTGTAGCCCTGCATTTGGTAAATAACTTTTCATTTTTTATTTTGGATGATTAAACTCTGACTGAAGAGCAGCTGCTCAGTTCAGTGCCTGCTCGACTGGTTTGTCATAAAGGCTGTCACTGCATAAATACACATGACTGATGCCTCTTATAATGCATTTGTAATAGTTTTGTGCAGCACTTCTCTTCAAAACCCCATTGCGTTGGTTATTATGGAAGTTCCGGAACACAAAGTCCTAGTTAAAGCAGGACTATCATTTGTGTCACCGAAGCGCTCAGATGGATCGATCCTGCAGATTGCTCCCCTGCGAGCTAATTAAAGCCATTGAAAGAGGAGAGACTGCTTCAAAACGAACTCTCTTCAGCCCACGAACAGAGATGCAGTTCATCTTCAACGGATGGGCACTGTAGCATCAGTGAGGTCAACAGTAGATTTATGCCAGAACATTGTAGTTGTTTTTGAGATCACGTGACAGAAATTGTAATATCCAAAAGAAACTAGATTGACTTTTTAGTCTTATTGCCTAAATGTATTTTTTTCCCCTCCGTTCTTTGTTTTACTTTTCAGTGTTATTGCACAAGTGTTACATAATAGTATTTTTTTTTTAAATTAAATTGCTTTGACCCCTCTTTGTAGAGCTTTACCTTTTTTTTTCTTTTTTTTTTCCCCGAAAGCTAATTTGTATTTTATTTTTAGACATCAGAAATCATAAAGTTACTTTTCCCATAATTTTGCATGTTCTGTCTTTGCAGAGTGAGGTTTTTAAAACATTTAGCAAAATGGCTGAAATATCATACAGCACCTTTAGTGGCCAAAAATGATTTTAATATGTTTATTAATTATATTTTAATGCAAAACCAGATATGATACTGTATAGACTTGTTGTGTACCATCTAATTCAATGACCATGATAAAGCTCTAAAAATGAGTATATATAAACACTTTATAATAACTATTATTATTTTGTCCATCTATGCCCTGTCTTCAAGATATGTATTTTGAAAAGCTGAACTTATTACTGATGCAAATTTATGTAAATGAATGGTGCTTTTCTGATGCAGGCCTAAGAAATACTTGCTATGAATTTTGCTATCATGTTGTCCTCCATTTTATTCAAATATAGCTGCTTTTTGACTTCATAGCATCCCGTTAGATTGGCTTCTTCAGGCCGGTAATGACTGTATTTGTTTTTCCATATCAATTTGCATTAATTTATTCTAATTAACTACAGGTGCAGGTGATGTAAAATAGTATAATTTATGCATGCTATAATCCACTTGTTTACACTGATTCTCTGGTGCTACAGTTACTCTTAATTAGGCTGATGTAAGTGTGGGAGAGTGTGTGTGTGTGTGTGTGTGTTAATAAAGACTGGATCAGGTCCATTTACTAGAATCGGGTTCTTATTGTGAGAGAAAAAAAGTTTATATCATATGCAGTGCTCTTCAGTAATGAATTTACAAGTTTGCATGTTTATTCCTGAAAAAAATCAATGTATTAACTAATCTAAAATGACTTTTTTGTTGAGATAGTCCATGTAGATTTTGAGTTTAGAAAATGTTTCATTGGAAAAAAAAAATGCAATTTTCATGTCTTCTTAAACAGTTTAATACTATATTGCTAGGATTTTTAAGTGAGCTTCTTTTTCGTGAAATGCTTCAAAATTCAGGATGATTTCCTTGAATGATCTTTATAAGTATCATAGTAATGAACTTACAATTGACTTGCAATAAGATTGCTAAAATCACTTATTGACAAACTGGATGGAAAACCTAGGTATTTAATGGCAGTGCAGTCACATGATTTTAAACCCTATGTGAGTGGAAATGATTGAATTGTCATAGATGCTGTACACAGAGCCTGTATTGAACCTTAAACCATTATGTGCCAATAAAAGTGTCATTCTGGAATAGGTCCTTTTTCCTTCAGTTGGTAATTCATTTAAAACCTTAAAAGATGTAGTCGACGACCAACTAGTTCAACCACTAATTTAAAAACAATTCAAATAAAACACTTGAATACTAAAAACAGAATGACTTTGTTTACCTGCATGTAATTAACTGACATAACTCAACCAATAAGGCTTCCTAAGACATAAGACATGCTTAAAAAAACACTGGTGATAGTGATAGTGAACCGAAATAATAAATGAATTAATAACGTGTTTCTTCTTTCTGATTGTTTCTAAAAATGTGATCTAATTACAAGTACTTTATCATTGGAATCTGATTATGTAATCCAGATCGCATGAAATCTGGAACGTAACACATAATCAGGCCTCTTAAAAAACATCAACAAAGAGCAGTTCTTGTTTGAGAAAACATTTCCTATAATAATATGGGGATCTTATCTATAGGTATATCGACAGAAACCTCTTATTCAAGCTTTTCAGTATGAATAAACCATTGCACGCTGATTGCATGGTGGTGAAAATCTTTTATTTCAAGCTGTTGTTGGATCACACTGTCGTTGTGTTAGTGTAGCTTAACATCTGGCACCATGTCTAAAATTGGTCTTTACAATCACATTTTATGAAAAAAAAAACTAAAACAAAACAAAAAGAAAAAAAACACTTGCATAATTGCAATGTAGTGGTTTGTGTAGTGGCTTGTGTAACCAGTTTGTGACCCAAGAGCTGAAATGACAATTTCCAATTCATTTATTTATCTGCAATTTACTGTAAACCTTTTAAAAGAACACATTTTCTTCTACTTTACAATAAAGCATGTGAACTGGATCCACCATCAGGAGCTGCATCCGTATGTCTCTATACACCTGTCACGTTTGTTTCTCTCACCCTCCGCTCGCCATCTGAAGTCTCTTCAAGTTTGTCAGAGATGGACTACCTGATGATGACTGTGATGAAGGTTTCTAGGTTTGTGTTCATGGACCCTTGATGTTGATGGACTTCTTCCCGCCAACCAGGTAAAGAGGCTGAGGCCTAAAGCAGTTTGAAGGATCACAAAGACCAGGGGCGCCCGGAGATCCTCTGGCTCCAGGTGTTCCTGGGGTTCCTGGCACACCAGCGTCTCCTCTGGCCCCGTCCTGACCGTCCTTACCGATGCCTGGCTTGCCAGCTGGTCCTGTTAAGGTTTTAAAAATGTTGATATAAGAAGTCACAATGACTCATTTGTCTTTTGAAATGATGGTAAAGTACGAATAGCAGAAAGTTGAGGTTTAGCGTTTCATACCTTGTGGTCCGGGTTCTCCGGGAATTCCTGGAATTCCTATTCCGTTATCTCCCTTATCACCTTTTTGTCCTGCATCACCTACACAAATACAGAAACAGAAAAAATGATCGGACGAAGAAGTCAATCACATCATGACTCTCCATAGACAAAACCCAATCTAACATTATGGCTCAGATTTATTTATATAGCACATTTCATAAACAACAATTCGAGGTGTTTTACAAGAAACAAACAAATAAATAAATAAAGACATAAAAGATG
Source organism: Carassius auratus (assembly GCF_003368295.1). Classification (NCBI taxonomy): domain Eukaryota; kingdom Metazoa; phylum Chordata; class Actinopteri; order Cypriniformes; family Cyprinidae; genus Carassius; species Carassius auratus. Next base: position 22,468,967 of record NC_039261.1, on the reverse strand, counting down.
CATTATATATTCAAAACAAAAAGTAATGGCACAGACCTCAGTTTTATATAATATTATGGTACTTCTATTATGTTAACATATGGCCCGGGTTATATATATATATGTGTATGTATATATATAAAGTTTGTAATACTATGCGATTGCACCATGAGTTATTTTTTATTGTGCCATGCTCCCATCTGCATAATTCGCGAAGTGCATTTTTAATGCACAGTAAAATCAGATGACTGGCTTTTAAACCGAGTGTATTTTCTGTGAAGATAACAGGCTTGTACTAATAGTAGAGTGTTTATTCATAAAGTCTAGCACCGGTATTTCCGGGTGTTTGAGCTCTTGAAGCTCCGCCCTCCTTCCCGGAGCACCAGCTCATTTGCATTTAAAGAGGAAGACACAAAAATTGTGCATTTTGGCTCATACCCTAAAAGTGACAATTTTAACAAGCTATAAAAAATGATCTGTAAAGTATTTTGAGTTAAAATTTCGCATGCACACTCTGGGGACATCAGAGACTTTTTTTACATATTGGGAAAAAGGGCATAATAGGTCCCCTTTAAACCAGTGATTAGTGGATTCAGCAGACATACATCACTTCTATAGGTTTACTAGGCCAACATTCTTTATCTTCTCTTTCTGGTAATAGTGTACTTTTATTAGCTCTGACATGAATCTGGAGCATTTTAATATTTGCTTAGAAAAGATGTGTATTTGTTGGGCCATAAGAAATTGGCAATGGTTTCTTGGGGCAATGCTAGCACAAATACACACTGCAGTACTGAACACAAAAGTGCTACAATCCCACCTCAGTCTCTGGCCTGCAGCTGACTGGGATTGATGGAAAAATGCTTATATTTACAGCTCTTATAAGGGACCCAGGAAACCACTGTGCGACTGCTGACATTTACACAGTCAAAAACCCTGCTATGCATGTTGAATGCTACAATGTTTCTGCATTTATAATCCTCAATAAACATGCTCTCATCCTCAGAGGTTCTGCAGAAATAACTGATGTAGATTGAGATGCTGTCGTGGGCTTTTCTAATGATCCAGTTATTGCTTCTCAATCTCTGTCTCATTAGCGTACTCCTCGGCCTCGCTGGCAGTTAGCACCGACTGCACTCACTGTAGAACAGCCTGCGCTTGTGAGGACAAAAGAACTGCAGTGCTAGACATTCTGAAGGCTACTTCACTTCAGTTACCAGCGGCTGATGGAAATCATCATGCGCTCGCAGTTTTAGCCTGTAAATTCTGCCTGAGGCAAAATCCACTTATGAAATATTATAAAAACGGCTGATACTTGCAAGGGGTATTCAGTTGTGCATGTGATATTAAGGAAGTATTGCATACACCATCAGCATGATGTGGATTGCCAAAGAGGATGACTAGTAAGTGTTAAGGAAGCACTGTTTCATTGGGCGACTTTTACTTTTTCGGTTTAAATTTTTTTGTAAAAATTGTAGCCATTCTGTTGTTTTTGTAATTTTTTTAAAAATTAGTTTTAGTCTTATGTATTAGTCTCTCTCTCTCTCTCTCTCTCTCTCTCTCTCTCACACACACACACACACACACAATTTTGGTTTACTTATTTTTTTTTATATTTAACTTTTTATGCTGGGATTTAGGTTATTATTATTATTATTATTATTATTCAAATTTTGAAAGACTAATTGCAGAATTTACCATTAATATTTAATGGTAAGTTAATTCTATAATTAACTGACTAATGAGAAAATAAACAATAGATTTGACAAATGTTGACTTCATATATAATTAAACTAATTCTAAACTAGTGAAAAAATATGCTAATTAAACTTGCAATACTTATGGACAAGACATTAAAAAACATGATGCAACTCTCCAGTCTGGACTACGTCACCTATCAGACCATCTAGACTGAGACTTTAGCTGAAGCTCAACTCAATATTTCATAGTAATGAGTGTTTAATATTTAGAATTCATAGGCAGTAAAAAACAAAAACAAATCATGTTTGCAATCAATGACTCCCCGAGAGCTCAGCTTTATCTGAGCAGACAGCAGAGCACTAACAGAAATATCAGAGGGAGTGAGATTCAAACTTCTGGTACCTTTGGCTCCTGGTTTTCCAGGAAGACCGTAGTATCCTTGAGGCCCCTTGGGGCCCATGATTCCTCTGGGTCCGGCTTCTCCAGCGGGACCTGCTGGTCCCGGTGGTCCCGGTGGTCCCATGGGTCCTGGAGTTCCAGGGGCTCCAATGGCAAGAGGCTTCTTTGCTACTTCCTTCTTGTAGGCATCCAAATGTTCTGTTTGATATAAAACAATGCTATACTTTAGCTGCCATTGCTAAAGAAAAATCAAGTTGATGTTGGTGTTTTAAAGTGATTATTAACTAATAGAGATGTCATGCCTTCAACAACAGCTGAGCAAATCTCACGGATCTTCTGGTCACTAATCTTAGGCGCCTATGAAAGTAAATGGAGTACAGCATCAGCAACAACTGAAGAGCAAGCATTTCCAGTCAGAGATGAACAATGTCACAAAGCATGCACTCACAGGAAGACCTCTGGGACCAGGGGGTCCTGATAGTCCTCGTTCCCCCTCCAGACCTCTGGCTCCCTGTGGTCCGGTCAGACCCTCATGACCTGGCTGTCCTGGACGACCATCAGCTCCTGTAGCTCCTCTCTGACCTTTCTCCCCACGCTTAGATCAAACAAGGATATATATATGAAAAAGTAAAACATTTTTAACCTATTACTGATTTATTGTACCTATATGTATAGTCATTTTTGTAGTTAGGGTGGGGGGGTCAATTTGTAAAGTATGTATTTTAGGAGAAAATGTTCGAATAAAATGATAAATTATTATAGACAGATACCTTTCTGATTTATTTGTTTTAAGTTTCATGTATTTAACGGTTCACCAGACTAATCAAATAATAATTTGATAGATTAACTGTAAAAACAATGGTTAGATTCATTAACAAAAATAAAGAAATAAATTATAAATAAATAAATAATAGGTTTTAGTTATACATTTACAAGATGGTCTGCTATTTTTATTAGATGGTCTGCTATTTCTTGTTGCTCTGCTACAATCTGAAACTCGACTGATATGAGTTTTTATGAATGATAGCACGCTTACCTCGCCCTTGATGCCAGGAATACCCGGAGGCCCCTGTGAACCATTATTAAAAACCATCACACTACTGTACACATACTGGAATATCATAATTAGAGGGTGTGACAGGTGTGCTGCTATAAATGTTGCGAACCTGATCACCCTTCACGCCTGGTTCTCCTGCAACACCTGGATCTCCCTGTAGAGCGATGAGAGAAACAGATCAAATAAAATTACACAGTACTCATGCACAGGAATCTAAACACTCAATGAGTACTTTCTAATTTACCTCACTTCCTTTAGGACCAACGAGACCCATCGGGCCCTAAAATGAGAAAAATATTGTACATAATCATTCACACACAACAGGTTATAATACATTTCTGTGTTATGCTAATTAAAATGAACAATGAGCACACCTGGTCTCCCTTATGACCTGTGTGACCCTTGATTCCACGAGGGCCCATGAGCCCTTGGTCACCTTTATCTCCCTGCGGAAGTAGTCAAGATAAAGAATTACAATAATAATCTATAATTGTACAGCACTTCACTAAATAATTGCCTTATATTGGTACTCATTCATGTACTCTAATTATGATAAATAGAGAAAATAGTGTGAATAGCCACCCATTCTTTTTCTAAATTCATTGAATGAGTTAGATATAATATTACACAAACATGTTTTGTATAATTATTATGCACAGTTAGTATTAGTTTATCACAAAAAAAAAAAAAATGATGCTGAAAATGGTACGCAAAGGGTGAATGACTGCATGCTTTTAAGCTAATATTGTCCAACAGAGACTACATTATGTAACATAGTTTCTGCAGGTTTTATGAAAGAAAAACACTTTTTAAAATCAAAGAAAAAAAATATATATTCCTTTTATCTGCTATTATTTTACATTTATTATAATAGAAAATCTGATCACACTGCACAAAAGTCATTTTCTTCCTCTATATTTCCTCATATTGACAAAATGACAAAATAAAGTCTTGTTTTCTGAGAAACTGATAAACATTAAAGGAGTTGATGATTAAAACAAGAACAAATCTCTGCCAAATGGCTAAAGCAAAAAAGCAACTGAAAGGGAAAACAAGATTCCCTATCCACATTTTAAGCATGCATCAACTCATTTAATAGTGTTTAATTTCTCAGAAAACAAGACTTAATATGTTGAGTTTACATCTTAAGTAAATGTATCTTTACTTAAGGATGTTTAGATATTTGCGCTAGTAATCCATAATCAGACCAACAGTCCAACCCACCTGGATACCTTGTGGGCCCACCGGTCCGGCCGGACCCTGTTTTCCTTGTTCACCCTGAGGAAGGAAGTTTGTTGATTAATTAAATTTATTAAAAAATTACTATTGATTGCAATCTAACCAATTGTAACCAATGCAAAAAAATAAAAAATAAAAATTTCAAGGATTAAAAAAGAAAAAAAATATATGTTTGTTTATATGTTCAAATTATGCTTTTATTACAGTGGCTCCTTTGGCTCCTGGAGTTCCATCTTCTCCTGGTGGTCCAAGTGCTCCCTAAATATAAAACAAACACATAACAAAATATAACAATGTCTTAAATGTATACACAGACAAAAAGCTAATGTAATAATACTTACATCTCTACCAGGAAGCCCAACAGGACCAGTTGGTCCTACAATGCCAGTTTCACCCTGTAAAAGAGAAAGCCATTGCTTGTCGTGCATCACAGTTTTTAAATTTAAATGATATTCAGCATATTTCATGCAAATTAAGTCATACCTTCTGGCCTGCAGGCCCCACGGGTCCCGGTTTTCCTGGCAAACCCTAAATTTGAGATGCAGCTTTGTTTAGCCAAGGTGAGTTGCAGATTAGAAGCGAGTGGAAATCGCCTTGTTTAAAGTTTGTTGGGGTCAGTATACACACACCCTCAGGTAAATTCGGTGTTTACTGTATAGCAGGCAAAACCCTCATTTACTGTAACAGCATTCAGAGTAGCAGCAGCAGCTTTGAGAATCATTTCAGGAAAAGCACAGCAGAATAACATAAAACATATGCACATGCTGATTAACTCACTGGAATTCCCACAATTCCTCTGACACCAATGGCTCCTGACAGACCTGGCTCTCCCTGTCAAGCAGACCGCAAAATCTCAAATTCCTCTTCAGTTTTTATCATTGAACAAACCAGATTTGGGAATCATTTTGTCTCAAAAACAATATGCATTTTAAGAATCAAAGATGAAAAAAATCAGTATCATAAAAACTAGATATGCACTGCATTGATACATTCTGGATTTTATGCATTATCATGAAAATGATCATCATAACTCACCTTCTCTCCTGGAGTTCCTGGTGCTCCATCAGATCCATGCTTTCCAGGCTCACCCTACGAATTAACAATCTCCATCATCATTAAAGCTGACATTTCAGATAACTCTTCCAGCACCATTTCAGAATTATTCCAGTGATGGTGAATATGAAGCATAAATCTGATGAATCAGTCACTCACAGTGTCACCCTTGGCTCCAGAAGCTCCTTTCTCTCCCGGTGCACCAATCGCACCCTAAAACAAAATATTCGACAGAAACAAGGCACTTTAATTGATTTTACAGATTTTTTTTGTTTTGTTTTTGAGTAGGGTAGATCATATGGACAGCAATAACTCACATCGTCTCCTTTAGGCCCAGGATGCCCCTGTCGCCCTCTAATGCCTTCAACACCCTGTTAAGACATCCGATAAATAAAATACTTAAAACCTCTGTATTTTGATGCCAGGCTAGAAAAAATCCATCAATGAACTACAGCTCACGTACTGGTGATCCTGGTGGTCCGGTAGGTCCTGGGATCCCGTTGAATCCAGGAGGACCCTGCAGACGTACAGTAAAACACACAGGCTAGCTCTTATAATATACCCACACTTGCTTTTTGTTCTGCATACATCTGCTTTTGATCTGCATATCTGCTCACAGAGCACTTTTACAATCACTGCAGGCATTATTCATAGAGTTTTAAACTAATGCAATCATTATTACGTGCACTGATCAGACTGGAGGATATTGCTCTGTAAGCATTCCTCTCACTCTTCCCTCGTCTGCTTCAGATGAAGATGTTTTAAGTCTTACCCGATCTCCTTTATCACCATGAGGTCCAGTGAATCCGATTGGCCCTCGCTGACCCTGCAAGGAAATTTGTTCTTTTATATTTATTTTCTCTTCAATACTTGTTTTGTGTATAGTGCTTAGACAGTATTTTATGCAAACACGATCATGCCAATAGAATTATTTAAATTGACACTGATCTTCTCGGTCACGGATAATATATTGAAAACTGTTATGCAAAAACAAATAAACACATTGTCATACATCATCTCCTGGACGTCCAGAAGGACCTTGCTCTCCGGCAGCCCCTCGCTCACCCTGTTAATAAAGAAGAAAATGCTCATGGAGTTTATCTATTTAAAGCTCAGGAGAGCTTGTTTATCATGGTTTCTTGATTTTTATCGTTCTTAAGAAGTTTTTAAAAGCAAACTTACCTTTTCACCTTGGGTACCTGGCACACCGTCCAGACCGGGAAGACCTCGATGTCCCTGGAACAGAGATTCAATTAACTAATACATTCACTCATTAGAAAAGTACCTGGTGTTTGGCCAAAAAAAAACTTTTTTCAGTGAGCAAAATGATGTATAGCTGCACCAGAAATCATATTTAGTCTTTCTGCAACAACAAGTAAATGGAATCTTTAAAGAGATTGTTAAAGTTTGTTTTCAATCATTTTTTTATTTTTTATTTAAATCAATACTTCAATTTCTTACATTTAACTCAAAGTTGAATCCTTAGGGTCGGGGACTCACCTTCATCCCCGGCAGACCAGGCAGTCCCTGCGGTCCAGCTGGACATGTTGTCTGGCACTGCTAGCGAAATAAGACACACACACACATCAGGTCTATTCATCATCAACTGTAGCATCAGACAGGAAGTGAAGAATAACACACAACCAGCCTGGAGCTCACCAGAGACATGCAAACTGAGCACTGAAGCTTTCAGATGAGGGAGCACAACAGACACTGCAACCGACTGCCAACTCTTTTGATGAGCCAGTGACTAATTATAAGGGCTGGTTATTGAGATATATTTCACAATTCAATTAAATTTCAATCTCAGATCAATTTGATTCAATATTGATTCATTTGGATACTAGCAATCAGGTACAGTAATTATCAGTTTGCTTTTCATGGACAAAAAAAACAAAAAAAAAAACTCAACTAATGCTATTTTAATACACTACTATATAACTTAATTGTAAACAAACATTTAAACAGTCAAGTTAGTTTTTTTATTTTTATAAATGTTTATATTTTTAATCATTAAATATAGACAGGTTAAGTAAAAATATATGTAATAAAGTATAGATATTTAGCAAAATGCTCTTTTCTACACTTCATTTTTCGAACTATCAAGTGTATGTACGCTGAACGTTTTTTCTGAGGTAAATGTATCATGTGACACTGTTTACAAGCTGTTTCACTGTTTCTGCTGCTGGAACTCTGATTGAGTGATTACATGAGACATTATCCATTTTGGTAAGTTATACTGTTTATATATGTTCTTTTTATTCATGTTCTTTTGGTGCTATAAGTGGCGGTAAAGAGGAAGATGATCTGTTCACGTGTCACCTGAAGAAGAATGCCAAATCATTATTTATTATATTAAATAAGTATAACAGTATAGATAGATTTTTTTGGATTTAAGAATCAATATCAATTAATTCAAATGAGAATCAGTTAAAATCGAGAATTCGATTATTTTCAGCCCTAAAAGTTGTAGAGCAGATATAGAGCACGTTGACATTTTCCAAGTTCCACATGTCACATACTCTATCTTTTTGCGTTTTAAGATCTGGGTCTGAGATGCAGGTTCTGTGTGTCCATGTGAAACATGGGTATTATTAAAATCTAACAAGCACTCACAGTCTCCCCACTTCCCTCAGGGTTCCCAGCACCTTGTGGTCCCTATGGACAGCAGAATGACAGCAGCGTAGTTTAGATTCAGAGACACACACTCAAGCAAAGCCTCAAACATTACAGCGGTCAGAACAGATCTGTGTAGAAGCACCGCATTAGTTTTAAACCCTCGGAAAGCCAACAGAAGTCACCTGATCCAGTTAAGTAAGGGTTAACAGAAGGGACAATAAGCCTCAAAACATCTTAGAATATCTAAAACAAAAAGTGAACTTGAATGTATAAGATACAACATATATATATATATATATATATATATATATATATATATATATATATATATATATATATATATATATATATATATATATATATATATATATATATATATATATACACACCCATTTATGTATACATATACTATGCATATATGTAAATGAACGCTAAATATGTATATATTTAGACTAAACTGAATTGTTGTGTCTTGGAAGTTAGTAAGAAAACACTTGAAATATGTAAAATGCTATAATTGGTAGAAGTCCATTGTAGAATTCGGTCTTACTGCTGGTCCTGGAGGTCCTGGTGGGCCTGGTGGTCCTGGGAGCCCAATTCCTCCTCTTGGTCCAGGAGGACCCTGGAAAATACAATACAATAAAGAACACTTTAATTCAGGTACCAGAAACAATCAACATACAGTAGCTACAATAACAAGATTAAGAATGAAGACGTATATCTAATTCCAAATTCAAACTGCAAATGGGATAAAGAAGCACTTCGGAAGTGGCATTACACAGACTGTTTAATGCAGCTCAGAGGTGGCATGAATGCATTTACACACCAATGATGACTTTATTCTTTAATAATAGGGCCTGAAGTGGGTCAGAGCAGGCATACTTTAGCCTGACTTTTAGCATTATGTCTTCTGAGCAGGCACAGAGCAGCCTTAACTCTCTGTGCTTAGTTGTCTAAAGATACATTTATATGTGTCTTAGTGCATTGTGGGCCATTTTGAAATGAATTCTGACCTCTGGTCCAATGTTTCCCTCATCTCCTGGAGTACCAGGCTTCCCTGGGGGTCCCTGCATGAGTGGAAAACGGTGTTCAAAAGTGAAATGTCAAATTAAAAGTTGAGAGTGAGACAAATTAAAGTAAGAAAAGTTTTTTTCTGTACCGGAGGCCCAACAGTCTCTGGTCCCTAGAAGAAAGAAAGCGTGAAAGTCAAATCTTTAAAATGAATTAATTTGTCTTAAAAAAGGCATTACAAAAGCATTATTTACTTTGCAAGTAAATACAATAAAAAAAAAGACAAGAAACAGTAAAACAACACAATATCAACGGAATACGAACAATTTGACAATCTGACAAAATACTCACAGGGGGTCCAGCAGGTCCAGGGAAACCAGGGAGACCCTACAAATTAAAGAAGTTTCTTATGCTCATCAAGGCTGTATCTATTTGATCAAAACTTACTCATTAATTATTAAGCTGCACATTATGCAGAATAAAAAAAAAGAAGCTTTTATCAACTTTGCATTGCATTACATCATTGTTGTTTTTTAAGATATCTTACTCTTTCTCCCACCACTCCTCGTGGTCCCATGGGGCCCATTGGACCCTACACGCATATAAAAAGATTAGCATTTAGGATACTGAAATACTACAGTTTGTGTGACACTGATGTGTAAATCTGTCAAATATTGAGTGTATTGTTGGTTTATGTTGTGTTGTTAAATGGTAAAGGTCATGTGTCTCAGTACTGACCATTGGTCCGGGAGTCCCCTGCAGTCCCCTCAGTCCTGGCAGTCCAATCTCTCCTCGATCTCCTTTACTGCCCTACAACACACAAACAGCTTTAGCATCATTCAGCATCAACTGCAGCCGTTGCTATGATACAGCAGGTCTGTGCTAATGTGATTAGCCATGCTGGAGTCCTCTGACAGGACCAGAGTCACATCTGAGCAGCGTTTGACCTGTTTATGACACACCAGATGATGGTGCAATTCAACCACGCTTTCTCTCAATAGATATTGACACAGGAAGCTGGACTGATTCAGTGGGTTTCAGATCTGGCAACCTGTAAACGCATTTTCTAAAAGGAGTTATAATACAAAACATTTTATTGGCTACAGCGTTCAAGTTTAATAAAGGCAATATTCAGTCTTACTGAATAAACTAGTTTTAATTAGTTTTAGTTTTAATATTAGTTTTAGTTTTAATTTTAGTCTAATGAAATTTATCTCACACAAAATATTGTATAGTACAACACACTGCCATGGGACATTCTTCAAATCTAGTCCTCAGAACTCTGTTCTTATTTTTCAAGTAAAATACAGCATCTCTCCATTTTCTTACAAACTATTTATTTTTAGCATTTTGTTTTTAATAGTATAGATTATATGACATAATCTTTATATTTTTCATTTTATTATGTTAATTAAAAAATACACTAAAATACGATACATGGATTTATGTATCACCTTTATAGTCTTCATATCTTACAACCTATTTATTTATTTAATTAATATGTAATTTGTATAATCTGCCATAACATGAAAATAATTACTGATTTATCAGTGTTTGCATTTCAATATCGGTTCATCCCTTTTCAGATAACTCCAGGCCAAACTAGTATGAATCTTGGTGAGTGTGACCTCACGCTGCGTTTAAGAACAATGTCTTCTCGAAGAGGTTGGAGATGAAGATGTTCCTCCAATGTTTCACACTTACCGGAGCTCCAGGAGTGCCCGGGGTACCTGGAAGACCCTGAAGAACAGAAAATAAATAAATAAAAAAAAAGGACACTGTGTTAAAAAACAATAAGCAAGTCAGTGAGACAGGACAAAGGTGTGGACAGAAGGAAATCTCTAATGAGCAGCTCCTGCCTTCCTGAACAAAAGAAGAAATCCTTAATGAGCTGCCTGAGACAAAAGTAGACCGAAGACGAAGTGTTTCATTAGCTTGTGCTGAAGACTGAGCTGCTGAAGTCTAAGGAACGGCTCTAATGGAGATTTACACCTGATTTTTAAGCACAGGAAATACTCTGGACTTCTAAATGATGACAATTCAAAACAGCATGAGTTAAAAATACGGTAGCACTTTATTTTACAGTCCTGTTCCTCAGGTACATACTATGTACTTCTTATAGTAATTACAATAACTATGTAATAACTAGGTACTAACCCTGAACCTACCCCTAAACCTAACCCTACCCCATTGTAGTTACCCTGTATTACCAGAACTTTCTTAGATAAATACACTGTAAGTACACTATAAGTACACGTACTGTAAAATAAAGTGCAACCAAAAATACTGTACCAACTGATAATCCTTTTGATTTGAAGATCAATACATTGAATGAATAGGAAATCCTAATTATGTTACAACTGATGACATACAGTGTCACCATACTGTATTTCCTATGTTTCCAAAATAAATACCAATAAAATAAATTAAATTAATAATTAATTAATATTTAGTTAAATAAATAAGTAAATAAACATATATTTTTTTAAAATATATGCACCAGACAGCCAACATGAACATGTCAAGGCTACTTTTTAAAATTTCTCTTGTGAAAAAATAAATAAATAAAATAAATGTATTGATCAGAAAGACTTGCATCTCTTCCGTCTCTGCCAGGTTCCCCTTGGGGTCCACTAGGCCCCTCAGGACCCTCAGGACCGGGGGGGCCAGGGATCGGCTTGGGATCCGGCTGTAGAAGGTTGAAGGAACAAAAGAAGGAAAACGATGAGTAAACAAAAACATGAATGTTTTCGAATTGATTTTATTATTTGCTTTAGCCAAATACAACCAATATTTTTCACTGAATGCCAAAATCAATAACTGCAAGGGTTGCAAATAATCTCTCTCTACCAAGGACCTCAACATATTACTTTAACACAATAAGAGTTCAAATAAAAATCATTAGCTCTCCGCTGCCAGCTTCTATTAATTAGCTTAAGCTTTAAATTTGCCAAGTAACAACACATTTAGAAAATAACTGGTATTGTTAAGCAAAATTCCCAGAAGATTTCTTAATAAAATATCACATTATTTACTCTGCGGCATTAATAACCTCTAGCATATAAATAGATTAAAGCTGTTCTGGGTCATGTTTTGTTGATTGAAGTAAGTATAGCAGGTAGCAAATGAGTCAATTCAGCGACAAAGCAATGTAGTAAATTACTTGCTAAAAACTATTTATTAATAGATTAAAAAAAAGAAAAGAAAAACAAAGCAAAAAAATCAAATACCTCAGCATTGGCATACATCTGAAGAAGCAAGAGAGAGAGAGAGAGAGAGAGAGAGAGAGAGAGACTTAAGATTATTGCAGTTAGTGAAAATGAAACCCCTTCACCAAAAAGTGGAAGCACACCTGTAGATGGCGCTACAACATGCGACCTACAAAAGCGCTCCCCGAAGGCCAACTCATCAAAAAACAAAACAAATGCATGACTTTTGACATCAATGCCAACTGTTCAGTGGCAAAGTGAGATGTTACGAGGTCTTTTGAGGCAACTACCTTTTATATCAATATTTTTAGGCCATACATCAGTTATGCAGTACATGTATTAGAATGAGAGTAATACTGTTGATCATTTATACAGAGCTGTGAATAAAGTCTTCAATTGTTAGACTTTTAAAAGAGATCTTGTTGTTGTGGTGGTGTCGCAGGCTTCATTTTTGGTTCTGGTAAAACAACCCCAGACCCTCGTAGGACATAGCACTACCATCAGCTGTTTGGTTATCAACATACTTCAAAATCTCTTTTTTTTTTAATTTTTTTTTTTTTTAAACCAAATAGTTGACTGTAAAAAATATAACATTGAAGTCAATGGCGGCTATCGTCAACTTTTTGGTCACCAATGTTCTTGAAATAATCATCTTTTGTGTTCACCTGAAGAAAGAAACTGGGTGAACTATCCTTTTTAAACCAACCTAACGTGGTTTAATGATCTTAACTGACAATTTTTTATAGTTTTAGTGGAGATTCGGGTTCTTGCTGATGTGGATAGCAGACAAACAAATCACTTTTTAGTCTCTCAGCATGTAACTGACCTGATTTCTGTATAATTGAGTGGTTAGATATAATAAAATCAGGCTGTGGTTGGTCAAGATTCTCATTAAAGATGAAACAGGAAGTGAGGCAGTTACCTCAGACAGAGGAAGTTCGTTGCAGCTTTCTCTCTGAGCTCTCTTTGGGTCACAATGAATCAGCATCCACTGCAACTCAAACTGGAAAGACACAAAACAATTAAGTCATTTCTTTATTTGACTTCATAAAAAAATCCTAAATCATAAGCTTTTAGGTTTTACATGTATCAGAATTAGATTTAAAATTTTTATCATTGTATATTTGACTGACAACACTATCAGACTAATTTTTTTTATCTGTCCTTTGGACGGGAAGTAACAAGGTGCTGAGGTGCAGCAATCTGGCAGTTACAATGACTGATGGTAACATATCAGAAAGTTACACATTTATCACAGGTAGTGACTGTAACGGGATGTGATGGATTTGATAGTAACATTCATCAAATACAGTAGAGATCCACTTCAAAACCTATTAAAAACACAAAAGAATTAACCCTTCCAAAACTTCAATCTGAAAATGAACCCTTCCAAAGTTTGAATCTTTGTAATAAATATCCCTTCCAAAACTTCAATCTGAGAATTAACCCTTCCAAAGTTTGAATCTTAGAAATAAATATCCCTTACAAAACTTCAATCTGAGAATGAACCCTTCCAAAGTTTGAATCTTAGAAATAAATATCCCTTCCAAAACTTCAGAGAATTAACCCTTCCAAAGTTTGAATCTTTGTAATAAACATCCCTTCCAAAACTTCAATCTGAGAATTAACCCTTCCAAAGTTTGAAACCTTTCTAATAATTAACCCTTTCAAAACTTCAATCTTAGACTGATTTTTCCCAAACTTTAATATTAGAAAGAATGAACTCTTCCAAAACGTCAATCTTAGAAATAATTAAGCCTTTCTAAAGAAAGAATTAACCATTCCAATATTTCAGTCTTAGAATTAACACTCCCGAAACTTATAAAAAAAAAAAAAAAAAACTCTTTCAAAGGAAAAAATTACCTTTCCAAAATTACAGTCTTAGAATTAACCTGTTCTAACACTTCTATTTTAGAAAAAAAAATTACCATTTCAAAGAAAGAATTAACCATTCCATAATTTCAATCTTAGAAAGAATAAATTCTTGCAAAGAATTAACCTTTTCAAAACTTCAATTTTAGGGAAAAAAAAACAACAACTAACACTTCCAAAGAAAGAATTAACCCTTCTCAGAAATAATAAACACTTCAGAAACTTCACTATTAGAAAGCATTACCTTACTAAGTATATATTATGTCTGAAATTTTTGCTGGCAAATATGGCAATAAATAAATAATTTCTTAATTTGTTTTCCTAATTGTTTTTATTCATATTCCTTACTTTGAAATGTAAAACTTTTTGGTTTTCCTTTAAATATATATACACACTGTCTTAGTAAATATTCAATACTGGACTGGTAGCTCTCACCACTACAGATGTGTTGGGATCAGAATCCAGTCTTCCGATCAGGGTGTCTCCTTCTGTATTGACGTAGCCCTTCCTCTTGATGGGTTTCTGGTCCACAGGGTGACAGTCCACGTACAGCGTCACCAGCTCTTTCTCCACACCAACCATCACTTTGTGCCATTTAGTGTTGAAGAGGACGGAAAGGCCTGGGAAGGTGACAGTCTGCACATCTCCCTCCATAGTGGTGAGGAAGAACTCCAGGGCCTGCTGGTCTCCATTCAGACGCATACCTGCCTGCTTCAAACCGTCTTCATCCACCACCTGCCAGATGTTCCACACCTTGTTGATGGTGTTCTTGATCATGCGGAAGGTGGTCATGAAGGAGTACTCATCTGGGAAGCCCCTTGGAAAGTTCAGCCTGGTGGGCAACAGATATTGATATATGTTGAATATGTGTCTATATCTTATTTCACAAATTAATTGCAAGCAGCAATCAAGATACTGTTAGTTATCTATCTGTTGTCTACGGTTAAATACAAAAATAATGTGTTTTGTTAAACTAAATGTAATGTAAACTTAACTAAAAGGAATAATAAAAGAGAAAAATATAATAAAATTAGAGCTAGGCAAGTTAACAATTTTCTTTATGTATTATTATTATGAAAGTCTGTTGCTCACTGGTTTTGAATACACATACAGACAAATCATAGGTCTCGGGAGGGGTTGTCCCGATCAAATTATTTAGGCTTAGCATCAGCATTCACAAACCACTGTCCACTGTTATTTTTAGCAGAAAAGAATGCAACGAGCTCATAATCACGACTTCATAAATGGGAAATTGGAATTTTCCGATAGCATGTGAAGACAACAAAGAACGCTTGCTCAGCACAGTGGAGAGAATCGTTTTGTTAACTTTGTGGTTCATTATTTTAAGTCATATGGGAGACGCGTAACACACACCCCTCTCACAATGTATTGCTTTACACATCTATATCTTTTGCCGTTCAGAAAAATTCATGCAATCATACAGCACGTATCAGATCTGCACTCCAACACGGTTAGCGCTCACACTGATCTGGCCCACCTCTTCCAACAAAGCCAGGGACTGCTAAACTGAGCTAAGTTTGCCTAGTGTGAGCACACCCTAATTATACTCCTGTATCCCGCACACACCATTCTCTACCTGCCCATCAAGTTTTGTCCCGCGCCACACTCTGCTGCGATGAGTCCCGCGATCGTGAAGGTATCTAATAGGAAGGTGCCTGTTATAATGTTACGATCGAGGTTCTGGACTCTGAGCTTAACTTGTTTTTCTATAACAAGCTATAAAATATTTTCTATAAAAACATTAATGTCATGGCAGTTACAAATAGCTTGTTTTATATTTAATTTAATTTAATTTAATTTAATTTAATTTAATTTAATTTAATTTAATTTAATTTAATTTAATTTAATTTAATTTAATTTAATTTAATTTAATTTAATTAATGTTATGAGTTAAGATTTAAATAAATATTTTATCTGCTACTATGTAAAAGGAATAGTGGTGTTAAAAAGCACTTTATTTGATTAAAGTGTTTACAAACCAAATGTTATCGCACTTTTGTTCATATTATAGCAGTACTTTTAAATGAAAAAAGTGCACAATACACTACTTTTACATGCATTATTAGTTATGTGCATAATAATGCGATTAATTGCAAACAATCATGCGATTACTCGCAATTAAAAAACGGAATCGTTCGTTGCCCAGCACTAAATAAAATATATAATAATATAAAATGAAAGAGTGAAATAAAACTAATTTAAATAATTGGTGCATTTGTGTTAAAAACTTTCTAGTGATTTTAAAGTTTTAAATATATATTTTAATTTATATGAATGAGTTCAAATGTGCAAGGGGTTTTTAGTGTGAGTTAAAATAAATAAAATAGAATAATAAAATAAAAAAGCAAAATAAACTGTGAAATAAATGAAAAAGATTAAATAAAGAGAAAATTTAATGGAATGGTACATCTGTGTAATTTCTAGTGATTAAATATATATACATATATAGTTTACATTACATTTAGTTTAACGTTACACAATATTTCTGTAAACATGTACATACATATACATTCTAAGTGGATACAGAGTTTTGGTCCGTGGCCAGGTGGTTTTAGTGAAATGAAATAAAATATTAGAGAGTGAAATAAATAAAAGATACAATAAAGGGAAACATAAATGAAACTTTAACTTTTTAAATATATGTTTTAATTTAAATAAATATAGACTTATGGTCTGTCTCTGGGTGGTTTTAGCAAAATAAAGAAAAACATTATACAAAATAAAATTAAGTGTAAAGGTAAAATAAATCGAAAATTAGATGAAATGGAACATTTGTGTTACAAACACTGTAGTGAAAAAAGCTGCCCAGTTTACAAACTTGTGGAGCATTTCTCAAGAATTGCAAGAATTTCTCAAAAATATGACGCAAAAGCTTACACCATAACTTGGTGCTTCTGTAAATTTGTACTGAAGTTACATCCTTGTCACAAAAGCACATCTATTTATTCAAGAGATCTATTACCTCTAAGAATAGTAGTTCTTCTCCATTATTGTCTGATCATCAAGGGAATATATATATTATACACACAGGACAGCTTGGCTTCAAGTTGTTCTGAGATAAAATTATGAATGCCAAACAGATCAGAGCCAAGTGCACTTTCATCTTCAAAGCCTGTGTGTTGTATATGAGTTATTTCAAAGGACGGTGCTGGCTTTCATTGCACTGTGTTAAAGAATCAGAGGCCTGGCCGCAGGCAGAGACGAAACACCACAGCATCTGAGAATCAATTACCTTGTCCGGTTTTACACACATCCTCCTTGGGCTTGACCCGTGTGCGGTTTTAACAGGCAGAGGCGCTCTGCGGGACATGCTCTTACAAATGAAGCTACAGCGGCCTTTAACCAACTTGTAAATGGATCAAGGCAAGGCCATAAATATGGAGCTTCCTGTTGGCTAGTAAAATAAATGAGGGCCACAGTTTGGAATGATCTCTAATCTCAAGAAATCACTTTCTCCCTTTCCATTTCCAAGTCACGCTTTCCCAAATAGATATTAGCACTTCAAAGACTCGGTATGAGAGTCCATCTCATAATTTTCTGGCTAGTGTCAGTTAGGTTAAAGTTTCCTTTTGTTACAGCAGAGTTTTTAGACTGTATTAATGGAGATAAGCATTATCCAAATAAACAGGCCTTGTCCTTTATGTCACATTATGCCACATCAAAACACTGTCAGATTTCATCTCTGCAACATCATTTACATTTATATATTTTCCTTTTTTTTTAACATTTGCAACTTGAACTGAATTCATTATATTGAACCAGTGACTTTGTTTCCATCTGTGATCATAATATTCATATTCACTATAATTACTATTGTGAAAAATAAGTGTTTGAGTCCATAATTAATAACAACAGTGAAAAAGTACATCACTGATTGACCTCTCACATCAAAATTCATCAATGAAATAGTTAAGAACTTGAATTAGTTTTGTAGTGTTGGCTTGTAAAAAGTGACTGATCTGTGTAGATTTCTCTCCTAATTCAGACTAAACAACTTTATCACTGGGAGAAACGATATTATGGATATAAGACTTGTACGTTAGTTGGAAGCAATGGTTTAATTGATGGACTGGAATGGTGTGGATTACTTGTGGAGTTTTTTTATCAGCTGTTTGCACTCTCATTCTGACGGCACCCATTCACTGCAGAGGATCCACTGGTGAGCAAGTGATGCAAAGCTACATTTCTCCAAATCTGTTCTGATGAAGAAACAAACTCATCTACATCTGAATACATTTTCAGCAAATTGTCGTTTTGGGGTGAAATATTCCTTTAAAAGTATATTGTATTTGTAATAAACACTATACTATAAAACATATACTTTTTAAAGAACAAAAATAGTATTTTTAGTTACCTATTTTAGTATCCTATTAGAGAGTCTATTAGAGAGCCAAACATTTTACTAGGTCAAATAAATAGACCAAAAGACTTAACCAAGCTGAAAAAAAGAAAAACGTGACTATTTGTGTTTTAGGAAGTCTGGTTGTCTGGGAATGCAGTGTTCTGCTCGAGCGGATCTGCATGAGTTCAGACAAGTCCGTTTTTGCATTATTAGAAACTGTTCAGAGCCAGATAACACCTGTCTCTGACCTGTAATAATGTAACACCTGAAAAAAGATCATGTATGTCAACAAGGTTATGCGTGTGTGTGTGTGCTTATATGACATTTCTAGCTTTAGTTCATGTACTGCACTAATGCATATGAAATGTAAATGAAGTGTTGTTGTATGCGTTTCGTACCATATAAACACGTAACTAAATAAACCACTCATTAAACCATATATTGGTACCTGGTTGGGATCTGGAAGTTGGCCTCTCGGTCGAGTCTGTATGCCACCTGGAGGGGTGTGGATCCTTCTACCTTTCTGACGCCCCTCATGGGAATAACATCCAACTGAAACTGTGTGATCAGATCAAACCCTGCCACACACAAATACATACTTCAAAAACTCAAATAGTTTAAAGTGATAATAATGGAATTTCAATTACAATATACTGTAGAATCAATTCAGATCAAACATGAATGTCCAAATATCAACAAAACTTCTGTTTACATAAGGAGGAAAAAACGTTAATTCAAAATTATTTAAAAATAAATATCTGATATAATAAAAATAATTAAAAATATAGTCTATAACCCTAATAAAATAAAATTGAATAAAATAAAACAAAAAAAGAGAATGAAAAATAGAACAGATTTCAAAACTAAACTAAACAAAACTAAACTAGAACCAGTGTCAAAACATCAAAATATCAATTTCTGGAATAAAAAATGTCAAACAAATAAAATAAAACCTTAAAGTATTGACGCCTACAATCCAATAGTCTCAAAAATAAACAATAAGTAAAAAAAATAAATAAAAAGGAGACTACAATTGAAAAAAATAGAATAAAATAAAATAAAATAAAAAAAATAAAAAAAAAATAAAATAAAATAAAATAATAATAATAATAATAATAATAATAATAATAATAATAATAATAATAATAATAATAAAACAAATAAAAAATGTCAATTGTCTACCCAGTACAATACATTTTACAATAAATATAATTTGATTCTCTCTATAACCAAATAATTATAGAAATTCCATTTGCCTTTGTGAGAAATTCATGCAATACAACATTTATAGCAACCTCAATATGCATTCATGCACTTATCCAGCCCAAAAACATCCAGTAGGTTTCTTTACTTCAGAAATGACATTTAAACTTGCTTACTCACCGCACAGAGCAGCACATGTTTGTGATTTGAGGTTGCACCCTCCACATTATTTGTTAAAAGGAAAGAGGTCGTAACCAATTAAAATCTTGCTGAGCTAGAAGTGTTTCCACTGCAGAAATTGGCAGGCCAGAGACCAAGGTTTTATTTTGCCTTGTTTGAGATCTAAAGATGTCTTAAAAAAGGGCGACTATCAGGTTTAGGATCTTTACCAAATAAAACAAACAGCTTCGTGCCGCTGCATGTTCTTTATACAGAAAACTACTTCAGACTATTTATAGGTAACAAACACCTGAATGAAGAGTGCTTTAATGATAATGCATAAAGCATGGTTTTATATATTCATACTAACAGTCATGAGAAGTGCTCGAGTGTGCAGATTTATTATTATTATTCTTTTTTTTTTTTTTATAAAATAGATGCAATTATATACATTATAATGTATATATCATGCAATGTGTATAACACATGCAATTCCCAAAAGACTATACACAGTTAATAAACACAGTTCACAGCATGTTTTTCTCACAGTGACACAGTGACTGTGATTTTACCTGGAAGGTCATCTTGTCCATTCTTCATGGTTGGGCACACTGTCTCGCCATCTAATCTGTTCAAATCCAGCTCTGAAAAATTCATAAGCATCATGAGTCTCATTTCAGGCTTGTCTGCAGCGGCATATCAACAGAAAATACATCACTTTTCAAATGTATTTTTTTTAATGCAAATAGAATCTCCCCTAATCAAAAGAGGGAATCATAATCAACAACCGCATGATTTTAAGGCCATATGTACACAGTTAAGCATAAGATGTGACAAATGTGTCACAATTACAGTGAGGAAGTATTTTATGGAATTATGGCTGTAAGTGTACATGTGTGGACCTTTAGGACAGCTTTCAGAAGGTCAGAATGGCAAATATAGTCATCTGTGCCCATTTGTATTAATCTAATGTAAGTGCATGATAACAAATGTGACACTCCATCCATCACAAGGACAATTCCCTAAAGCCGTAAAGCCGTCTGTCACAAATGTACTGTGACATCACCATGTTTTTGGGCAGGCATCATGGTATTTCCATGGTTTTTGAACAGTACCGTGATGATAATACTATGGTATTCCTTTATGCACCTAACTAATAGTGTACAGCGCAACAGTATTTTTCAATGGTACCATTGTATTTCCATCTGGTTCCTGCACAGCGGTTTTTGTGTGAGTTTTTAAGAGTTTGGCTCTGTGAGTCAGAAGAGACCAAAAGTGCAGCGCTGGAAAACATGAAATAACCACTGTGGGGAAGGTGGGGGGGCTTGATCCGCTGATGCAGCGCTTTACACAGGTACAGCACAAACAGGCACACTGACATCTGGGACTTCTTGAAAGCCTGAAATAAACAGGCACTGGCGAGAGGTACCAGGGTAAAAAGGGCATTCTCCTGTGTTTTTACGGTGCTGTTTATCCAGGCGCTTTAAACCCTCATATCCTCTTGTGTCATTTTTAAACCACCCATTAGCGCAAATGAGGGACTAAACTGAGACTGAAGCCACAGCGCTGATGCAACTGCACACACACATTATACACGGTTGTAGACATGAAGAGTGATTCGATGAAGACCACACACTGATGTTATTACATGACAGGATTTAAATCACTAGGTTGGTGGGGTGCTGTATTGTCATCACTAGTCATTATATTCAACTGATTTATCCAAATAAATTTTTTTTAAGTATATTTTTTTTAAGTAAAATTTAAGTACACATCATAGCTAAGTTTGAATATTTGTAAAAACTTTTTTTGTGCTTGATTAGCATTCAGTAAAATGCTAACATAGAGAAATTTGGGAAAATGTAGCATTACATCGCTCGCTGATAAAAGCAAGTTGATAAAAACATCACAATAATCTGCAAGTAATCTACATGACTCCAGTCCATCAGGTTACATCTTGTGAAGCGGAAAGCTGCATGTTTGTAAGAAGCAAATCCATCAAGACTTTAGTCCATTGATTCTGGCTAAAATATAAGTCCATAATATTGCTTTCTCCAGTGAAAAAAATAACAACAAAAAAACCCAATCAGGAGTGAAATATGCACAGATCAAGCAGCAAAAAGAGAGGAAAACAAGCAATGTTTTTTTTTTTTCCTTTTACTAGAAGAAGTGTTATTATGGATTATGGGTTGTGTGAATTTTTGTGATGTTTTTATCAGCTGTTTGGACTCACATTCTGACGGCACCCATTCACTGCAGAGGATCCATTAGTGAGCAAGAGATGTAATGCTAAAGTTCTCCCAATCAGTTCAAATGAAGAAACTACCTCATCTACATCTTAGCTTGAGGGTGGGTAGATTTCCAGCAATTTGTCATTTTTGGTAAACTATCATTTTTGGCAGACAAAACGGCTTTAAATAAAAAGCCTGCTAAATGATTAGTTAGAATATTAAATAATCATCAGTCTTTGAAAATAACAGATTTATTGATTCATA
The DNA here is from genome assembly GCF_003368295.1 of Carassius auratus. NCBI lineage: Eukaryota > Metazoa > Chordata > Actinopteri > Cypriniformes > Cyprinidae > Carassius > Carassius auratus. Next base: position 22,446,608 of record NC_039261.1, on the reverse strand, counting down.
TTCCTATTATTAGGATACAATAATATTTATACAAATAATAAGAATAATAAAAATAATAAAATAAAATAAAATAATAAGAAAGACAAAGGCATTATGGGCTGATTAGCATTTTATTACTAGCTTAAATCTATGGGACACATGAAACATCAAACAGTGTTTTGAAAAGATACTCACGAGCGAAAGCTGGTGCACAGAGCAACGTGAAGACAATCAAGCGTGTTAAACATCCTGCCAACATCCGTCGCCAGACCCAAGTCCTGCTAGAGACAGAGATGTGCACTATTCAGACACACAATATACAGCATGCAAACAAATATTCTTCACTGAGGAAGAAGCAATGCAATTACATTTTGTTACTTTGAACTGAAAAATCTAAGTATCCTGAAAAAAAAAAAATATCATGGATTCCACAAAAAATAAAAAAAATAAACAATAAAATAAATAAATAAATAAAATAAAAAGCAGAACAACATTGTTTTCAACATTGATAACAATGATAAATAAATGTGTCCGCATATTAAAATGATTTCTGAAGGATCATGTGACACTGAAAACACATTGACATCAAAGTTTTTATACTGTACTGTACAAACTGCATTTTCTATCACCCTGGCCTGCACCTTAACCTCCCCCTTACAGAAAACTACTGGCAATTTTTGAATTTCATTAAAAAAAAAAAAAAAAAAAAAAAAAAAAAATATATATATATATATATATATATATATATATATATATATATATATACACTTTATGTTTATTTATTTTTTAAGTCTTTTTTTTTTTACACAGGAAGTGTAGTTGTAGTACCCATGTCATTATACACATTTGTGTCCTCATAAACCATATATACCACTACTACTACTACTACTACACACACACACACACACACAGAGACACATCATATCAACCTCAAACCTTTGAATGGTATCATTTAACAGCACTGAAAAGCACATTATTAAAGTCAGTCAGACACAGACCCTCAAGCTCCTCACTGGAAGAGAGTCATGCTGAGAGAGACAGAGACACTGAGCTTTTGATCAGGCCCTGAGCCACCTGTCCACTCCAGCATCCATGTGTGTGTGTGCATGTGTGTGTGTGTGTGTTGTTTAAAATTGGCTAGAGAAGCGGGGAAAAGTGACAGGAAGATATTCTGCAACAGCAATGACGAATGAGTCATACTCTTGGGTCAAAGGTACTGACACACAATATACTGTACACTATGCATCTATCCACAGAATACACACACACACATAACCCTGGCACCCGTCCATCCACCTATATATCTAAAGGACGCATGAAGAGTCATTCCACTGATCAGACTAATGGTGAGCATGTTAAAGTCACTGTAGGTGACTTTATGCAAATAGTATGCATCAAATTTCCAGCTACCTGACAGATATCTGAAATAGATGTTCTGAGAATTCACAGCAGTCTCTTTGACAGCACTAGATTCTCTGTGCAGCACAAACGAATCGGCCTACGCATGTGTTGGAGGATCCAAAACTTGGCAAGCTCTCTGCCTGTCAGTCATTACGTGTTCCAGTTTGCTGACAGTGATTCATTAAAAATATCTGCCTCAGAAGAATGATTGAGACACCAGAATTTGTCCGACGAAATCTCATGACTGTGATTAGGACTATGTCAGGATCTGAAAAACTTTGAATCAATAATAACTTAAGTTTCAGACTGCTTGTCACACAAAGCTACTGTATGCCTTATTGTATTAACTCTACATCTTACAGGTTTGGAACAACATGAGATACTGCTCAAACATTTAGGGTAGTAAGGGTAGTAAATATTACAATTTAAAATGACTGTTTTCTATTTGAATATAAATTAAAGTGTTTTTTTTTTTTTTTTTTCTGTGATGTGCTGCTCTGTATTTTTGTGGAAACATTTTTTTTTTTTCAGGATTTTTTAATGAATATAAATGTCAAAAGAACAGCATTTGTGACAGAAATCTTTTGTAACACCATAAAAGCCTTTGCTGTCACTTCTGATCAACGTGTTGCATCCTTGCTGAATAAAGGCATTCATTTCTTTAATCAATGAATATAAAACCCTCCTCACCCTAAACTTTTGAATGGCATAAAACAGTTTATATACGTATACAATGCAACTCACAGACACCCTGTCAGGACTGTCAAAATGATCCTCTCTCCCTCTCAGTTTAAGCTCACTCCCTTGACAAATGGTTTTGCTTTGCAAGCAATTGTTCTATTATACGAAAATAACAGCTTGTATTTTTCATTTGCAGCTGTTGAGGCAGAAGTGCGTGTGGAGATGACAGAATAATCAAACAGAAGGATGAGAGCACAATACAGATAATTATACAACTTCAGATCACTGATTTTCACGATAAATAAAACAGAGAATGTCTATATAAAGGGAAATAATCCACTACAATGTAAAAAATAAAGAGGTGCGTGTGTGTGTGTGCGTGTGTGTGTGTGTGTGTGTGTGCGTGTGTGTGCGTGTGTGTGTGTGTGTGTGTGTGTGTGTATGTGTGTGTGTGTGTGTGTATGTGTGTGTGGGGGTGTGTGTGTGTGTGTGTCACACATATGGCAGTAGCCCCCAAGCTGTGGTGGCTTTGGTGTGTGAGCCAGATTCCCTGGCAGCTTTCCTGAACACTCCCAGTGTCTTAATTAAAGTATTCCCAACCTTCCCTCCTTTATATGACAGTTACGACTCTCAAATTGGACTTTTAGCTAAATTAAAATTCAAAGATATAACATATTTAACAATAAATAATAAGTATATACAGTGGTGTCATGCAATGGTTTGTTATGCAATGGGGAAAATGTGACCAAGATCATCTTTATGAGAAATGAAATAAACAAAATGTTAGTTATTGATCCCAGTTCTCCTAACGTCTCAAATATTCTAAAGATGCATATCATAACATAACTAAGTGAATAAATAGTGTTGACATTAACGTTGGGAGCACTATAGTCTCATAACTAGATAATCTGGTAATCATTTATTATTGAGTCATATAGCATCTATGAATGCAGTGTGGTGTTGTGATCTGAGAGCTTCTGATAGAGCAGGTTTTGTCTGATTCTCTCTGTGTCTCATACAGTAGCGGGTGAAGCTGAGATTAGGAGGCAGCGTTATCTAAATCTTGGATTTGGTTCTGCTGACACACTCGTAATCCATGCGTGGAGGAATATCTCCTCCCACTCACAGCCGTCATCAGGACAAACGTATGAGGGAAGGCTCCGGAAATCACAGGCTGCTGATTAATCATAGTAAAGAGATTTGTGACCAGCAACAGAGTAAAAATATCACAACTGAGGGGGATCTCGGACCTTTTCAAGGCATTTTCTTTTCAGTTTACATTTCCCCCCATGATAATGGGACCATGATAATTCTAATTGAGCAGCTATCATGTGTCTGACATATTCATCTAGCAAACAAACACACTGAAACATGGGGAATATCATCAGACGTGTGGTTTCCCTGCCAGGCAACTGCTGTTTTCCTGTTTTCCATCCAGATGTTGAGGGAAGTCCCTCCTCAACTTTCTTCTAATCTATAATTACAAAGGCGCTAAGAAGAAAGGAACATCTTAAATAAAAGGGCTTTGGTGGCAGAGAAGAACCTGTCTTGAAAACTCAACAAAATGCAGTTAAGGCTCTAAATAATAATCACTAAAAAGGGTGAAGTTGTTTGAAATTCAATGCCAAATTACGGATGTTCCTCACTGCCTGAGCGTTTTAGAACTCCAAAAACTCAAAGCAACTCATCAGAGGGAAATATCCCCCCCCCCCCAAAAAAGCCAGAAGAAAGTGTTTTAAGACTTTTCCCATGTCTTTCACGAGGGTCACCAGTGTTTGAGATCTTACCTGCTCATGCTGAGGTGAGGAGCCATGTTTCTGTCCCTCAACGGAGATGTGGGAATCTGAATGGATGCAGAAGTTTTGTCCTTTGGCCCAGAGATGTGTCGTCCCCCTCCAGTCTGTCTTCAGCGGTGCCCACGGGCCTCTCTGACTGAACACGACCTGTGCAGGAGATGGCAAACCTTTGGGACACATTAAGGTTTTTTTTGCAAGGGTGACCTGGCTTGGTTTCTGGCATCCGATTGGCTGGGATAGATTCAAGGGGTGGTGCCAAGGCTTATTTTACGACCGATGTTTAAAGGAGATATTGAGCCTCGGGCATAACAAGCACCTTTTTTATATTTCTGCACAGGAGCTAATAACACATGTTGAGCGGCAGCAGTTCTGCTAATGGGAAGCCCTACTGCAGGGAGAGCCTGTCATAAACACAGTTAGATTGCGTGCATCTAACACTGGTTAAAAATATATGTTCAGCATCCCAACCTGACAACCATTATTCACGAATCACGAATCATTCATCAAACTGTATGAATAAATCTGGGGTGATTGCACAAAGGTTGCATATGAAGGTAGAAAAGTTGCTGCAAAATCTGGAAAGGTAGCACACTTCAACAACGCTACAAAAGCCAAGTCTTCTTCAGGTAAAATGGCACTGTGATTCCTACTGTAGTGTTCCTTCATTTTGTCCCATTTTTTCTTTGATTATAGGGAGAAATCTGAAGAAAGAATTTGTAAAATTGTAAAAAAAAAAAAAAAAAAAAAAAAAAAAAAAAAAAAATAACATAAAGAGAGAAGTAACAGTAAAGAAATAGTAAAAAAAAAAAAAAAATAGTAGCTTAAATGTAGCTAAAAGCACATAGAACTGCAAATATTTAGATTTTTACATTCAATTAAGTAAATTTGAGCATTGTTTGTTCATGAAAAAATGTTTTGCCTAGGTACTAGGTACACTGTAAAAAAAACTTAGGTAAAATTTACAGCAGCTGTGGTTGCCGGAATTTTACAGTAAAAAAAATGGTAGCAACTTCTCGGGTTTTATAGTTAAATACCGTAATTTCATTAACTGATATAATGTTAATATACCAACCTACTGAAATCTGTTTTGTACATTTGTAATAAACTGATAACCACCAAAAGCAGGTGTAAACATCCATTTAACAACATTAGGTGTAACATGCAACCCTAATGTATAAAACTGCTAAGAAAAAAAAAAAATAAGAAGAAACATAGTTATTTTAACAAAAAAATAAAAATAACAAAAATTATAAATGTAACGCAGGGAATTCTGGGAATGTCCATTTACTATTATTATTCACTGTAAACTATACTACCGTAAAATGACAAGTAATATTCAATACAGTTTTTCACTGAATATAGTAGGTGAATTTACCAATAACCATTTAACAAGTTTTAACATAGGCATTTTTGCAGTCATTTAAAGTTAATTTCACAGCCATTTTTACAGTCTAGGGAAGCAAAAGAGTGGAAAGTATACTTAAACTTCAAGAAACATTTTTCCTGGAATTTTTCCACCTCTTTGCAAACCTTCTAAGACCTGATATTCTAGGATTTAGATCCAAGTCTTTGGGTTCTCAATCCTTTTTATTACAACTTTTTAAATCCAATTGCAAGTCTAATTGCAGAATATGATGTATAATACATAAACTTAACTTGGCCGCCACCATTAATTAACCTAAATACCTAATTAAAGAATACAAGCAGAACTTGCTGTTGAAATTCCGTGGCGTTTTCTGCAGAATTCAGTGGGCGCAGGTTTCTGGTCAGAGCCACTGATGACTAATGCTGAAGGATGTTGAGATAAATCTGTCAAATGGGACATATTGCATAACAAACCTCAATTTACATCCAAAATATGTGTGTTTAAATAATAAAAGCAGCAAAAAAAAAAAAAAAATAGGACTCAAAAAGGCAAGGGATTAGAAAAGCATCAGCAGTGCCAGTCTTGTGAGGGATGTTGAAGTACATCTAACAGATGGGACATTCTGCATAATAAAACCAATACAGCATTTGTATGTTTATATTAGATTACTCAGACTTGTTTGTGCTTTAGTATCCTTATTGGATTATAAAGAAAACAACTTTTTGATGAAAGGGAAGACACAGCAGAGACTTTAGGAATGCTCTCAAAAGAAAAGGAGATTGTAAAGCGTCTGTAAAATGACTGTGAAGTCGATCTGTGTCGGCTTGCATGAGCTCCCTCACTATTAAGGTCTTGCCTTGTAGCTTTGCCCTCATCAGAGGAGGATTCTGGGAAAGGAAATATACTAATGACATCAGAACGGGTCTATGAAAGTGACTTGCTCGCAGGCATGTCAGCCACAATGACTTCTGTTACATCAAATGTGATGTAATTTATACCTTATGAGAGCATTAAGGCTTTCGCCGCAGGGCCCAGACAGAATCTGCATTTCATCTTACAGGATATATAATTCAACACCACCTTCATTCACACCTTATCTGTTATAAAGGCATACAAGAACGCGAGAAACATGTGAAAAAGCAAAAAGCTTAAAGGAAAGAAACGCTGAAGCATGCATCATGTCCTCATAAAACACATGTTCAGGCTGTCATGGAACATCTGGATAGCTGGTTGTTAATTAAAGATTTTAGACACCAGGCAAAAAAAACTTGAAATATGTGTGAGCACTGCAAATTTATAATGTCAGACTTTCTCTGGCTTCTTGTGTGCTGATAGTAAGCCATAGAAGAAGCAGTGCTGCTAATATACGTGTGGAGACCGAGAGCATATGTGGTCAGAGTGAAAGCGCCTGAGGAAACGATTGAAATAGAACACTGACATGCTGCTCAATGTATACTGAATATGTATATTAATATGTAAAAGGTATGCATTATGCAGTGATTATGTATTTAAACTACTGTTCAGTGTGGGGTTAAATAAAAAAAGAAAGAAAGAAAGAAACAAACAAACACTTTCAATCAGCAAACATACATTAAATTGATAAAAAAAAAAAAAGTTATGTCAAGAAAAGTATAATGGTTCAAAATAGTTTTAATTTCAAATAAATGCTGTTATTTCTAACTTTCTATTCACCAAAGATTCCTGAAAATAAATTAAGTGTATCATGATTTCCACAAAAAAAATATGAAGCAGCACAACTGTTTTCAGAATTGGTAATAATAATAATACAAATGTTTCTTGAGCATCAAATCAGCATATTAAAAATGATTTTTGAAGGATCATGTGACAATGAATGCGGTAATTTTAATTGCTATATTATTTCACAACATAACCGTTTTTACTGTATTTCTGATCAGATAAATGCAAACTTTTTTTTTTTTTTGAAAAACTCAAACAAGTCTTAAAATCATATTAATTGTTGCATTCCCAAACTGACATTGCTGCCACATGACCTACATCATGTGATGTTTAAAAAAAAAAGTATATTCTTTTATAAAAATTTATAAAAAATTATTATTATTATTAAAAGAGTTCTTCCTATCCTAATACTGGAAGTGGACTTATTTGAAGGTTGATTTCCTTCAAAAGTGTCAACCCCATGACTCGGAGTACACAGAGAGGGCAAGGTGACCGCTGTGTTTAATGGACAACACAGACCCACATGCTTTTAGTGCATACACTACAGTAGCACACACTGTGTTTAAACAACCGGCAGTGTGAATGCAATAAATGCTGGGTAACTTAAATATGTAATCTGAATATGAATAATAGTGGCTTAATTCCTAACCATTATAGGCGGATGTTTAAATTAAATATTAGTTTACATCAGACTATATTTCAACATACACATTAATTACTACGCTAAAACTATATTAATCCTAAATAAACACATAAAAAAATACAAAATTAATTAGTTCAAAATTCTAAACATATTAGTAGTAGTATATTAGTAGTAACAATGTTACTACTACTATAACTACTGCTGCTACTAATAATCATCATCTGACAATTACTAGCACTGTAATTTGTGAAACATTCTAAAATTAGTCTGGGTAGAAATATTATTTTGCCATTTTAGCAAAAAGTCGTTCATAAAATGGCTTTTAAAATATACCAACCAATGCTAATATAATAGGTAGAGGTGAACACAAAAGGAAAAAAAAAAAATATATTAAATAAATAGATTATATTGGCTATTTTTTACATATATGTATGCATTGCTGGTAGATTAACTGAAATATATTGTTTAAGTGAATGGCTATGTTTATTGTTCGCCAAAATATTAATCCTAAACTTAAACTGTAAGTGCAGAGACACACTCAGGGTGTTAATCGTGAGTAAAGCTAAATTATCTCACATCTATTGACACTGACATAAGCCTGCATGCGTAGTGCGTCTGACAACACAGCACACATCATCCGTTATTATCATGCATCCAGCCTCAGACAGAGAGGAGAGAGAGAGAGAGAGAGAGAGAGAGAGAGAGAGAGGGAGGGGGCATGCAAGTGGCGCAGCAGCACTTAGGCAGATTGGACATCATCTCTGGAGGTGGGAGAACGCAAGCGCACTACCGCAGCACGCAGGAGCTGAATGATCACCATGGCAACAACAGCATCAGTACCAGCAGCAGCATCAGCCGTGAACCGCTCATGCCTGTGTCAACACTGAGACCTGCTCCTGCTCTCAACGCACATTCCCTCCCTCTCAACTTAATGACATAGGATCAAAGCGGGTGCGCGGATCACGCCTCCAGGTCGCGCAGCAGCATCGTCGCACAAGCAGGTAAGCTGACGGCCGTTTACGCTCTTTCTCTGGTATTGTTCATCTGTGTTGGACTCACGTCGACCGCGGACTTGCTTTTGACTGCCGTTTCCTAATGACTGACTAGTCTGGCCTGGTCTGGTCTTTAAGCCGCTCTTAAGTGGACCAGCAGGGAAATATTCCGTTATCCGGCATAAATCCCTGTTAGGAACATATTGGATGCATATTCTGCCAATGCAACGCACCAGCCATCTGGCTCCAGCAGAAACACACAGCACATTTGAAGCGTGTGACACTGATGTTGACTTGAGCAGTACGTCATGTGCCGGACACCACAACTGGGAATGATTCGATTAAGGGTGCATTGCTTTCTGTTCTGCTAGAAGGCTAATATGTCATTTGATGGGTCAGAAAGAGTTCATTTAAAACCTGAAGGAACCGTTAAGACATATGAGTCATGACAAGGATTTGCATGACGCATTTTCAAGTAACAGTGAGGGAAAAACATCTAGGCTTTTGGGTTTTCCTTCATGTATTTGGTACAAAACTGAGTGTAAACATCGCTTCTTCCGCTCAGAGAGGTTTCAAGTACTGAGGTGTTTCTAGCAGGGCTGAACTGACAAAAACAGCCAGCTGAAGACTCAAGAAACTCCATCATACAGGAGCTAACTGAAACCACTGGAGTTACTCTGCATTAGGGAAATCCAGATGTTCACCTTGAATGGAATAATTTCACAAGATAAATAGATCTAAACTCTTCTAAATGCATATCTGGCTTGTATTGGAAGGTCAATAAATCTGACATTGACAGTCTTGACGAGCAGGACTGCGGATCTATTTTTCAAAATTACTCGTCTTGTGTAGAGGAGACTTCAAAATTCAGCTCATGGCATTTGACTCAGACTGACATTTGCAGGTGATGTAAAATCTGGAATAATCGAGACTGTTAATGAGTGCTGTGAATAATGCAGTTGGACCGTATAAATGGTGACATTCAAACGCAAACTTGTAAGTCCCACAAGGGCCCGAGCGCTGTAATGGATGGGGCCGGGGCTTGCCAGAGGACACAAAATACCCCAGACACCAGCGTGCTCTAACTGATGTGATAAAACAGCAGATTTTCCAGCAGACTTCCGATCGGCCGGCCTGTCCACACTGCTTCAGGCAAAACGTACAGGACGATCTTCTGGGAATGCTAGGAGAAAGAATAACAGCAAGCTTAGGCGTTGTATTTAATCTAGAAAAATCTGTACAAAGTTCTGGAATTCTCAGAGGACAGAATGTCTATGAATTTTTCAATGAGGTTTATTGAACGCCTCCTTAGAAAGAAAAAAATAAAATACAATAATGTTAAAATTCATTCATTCATAAAGTTCATTTCTGCATATAATGGATTTATCGCAGTTTCAGAAAAAATATTAATATATTTAGCAGCACACTTGATAATAAAGAATAATTGATAATAAAGAAATGTTTCTTGAGCAGCAAATCAGTATATTAGAATGACTTCTGAAGGATCATGTGACACTGAAGACTGGAGTGATGAAATTGGAAATGTAGCTTTGCATCATGAGAATAAATTAATTGTAAAATCTTTTCAAACAGAATACAATTGTTTTAAATTTGAACGATATTACCCTTTACTGTACTTTTGATCAATTCAATCCAGACTTGCAAAAATATAAAAAAATATATATATATATTATCCTCTGAGCAGTCAGCATCAACACAAAGAAAATAGTTTATTGCTGGTTTATGATATCTATTCCTTTAACATGTTAATAGATCGAACCTAAAATCTTACCTCCCATGTGAATCAGACTTTTTATGGTAACAGATGAAGACTGAGTAGTCCCGCCAACAGAGACTTTTTAATATAAATAGCTGTACATTAAAGCTGCAGTAGGTAACTTTTGTAAATATATATTTTTTACATATTTATTAAACCCGTCATTATGTCCTGACAGTAGAATATGAGACAGATAATCTGTGAAAAAATCAAGCTCCTCTGGCTCCTCCCAGTGGTCCTATTGCCATTTACATAAATACATCGCTTCCGGTAAGAAACAACCAATCAGAGCTGCGGTCCGTAACTTTGTTTGTGTTCAAAATGTAGAAAAATGTATATAATAAGCGAGTACACCATGAATCCATTTTCCAAACTGTGTTTTTAGCTTGTCCTGAATCACTAGGGTACATCTATAATAAGTGTTTATATTCGGACTATTTTAGATTGCTTCGGGGGTACAGCGGCGGAGTAACCCAGTACCTTTGTGATTCTTCATAGACATAAACAGAGAGAAGTAGTTCCGGCTACGATGTTCTTCCGCAAGACGCAAGCAGTTCTGTTTATTAACCGCTAGAGCGTCAAAAGTTCCCTACCGCAGCTTTAAATATCAAATTTTATTCATTTTGGTTTTGATTATGTTAACATTTTCCTTTCATTGTGTTAAAGCAACTTTACTTTTAGTAAACATCATAACTGGTTCGGACACAGTGTACCACAAAAATATCTTCCGAATGACAGGTCACAAACAACTGGACATTTTGTTGATCGGTTGGCTTCTGTTTCTGCATTGTGTCCGATAACCCCACCAATGTAAAATTGAATTGGTCAGTATTTCTCAAAACTGCATATTAATAGTCTTAATGTTCTGCTTTGCATAACATAGTATTTTCAGCCTAACTGTGCAGAAAAATGCTGACACGAACTTCATTGTACTTTAGTATGATTTCATCCCTCTCATTTTAGGTTTCTGTCTGTGACTATTCAGGACAATTTCAAACGATAGCTTTCGAATCAGCTGTGAATTGTAATGTGACCATCAGAAGCAGTGTGTGTGGTGTCAGGTTTTCTCAGGTCTCTTTGTGTGGATTTGTAACAGTTTGTACTCAGGCGGTCTCATGCGGTCCTGTGACTCTCTCTCATGTGATTTCTCTAATCTCTTTTCACTATCACATTGTTCCCGCAGGGTCAAGCGCATGCCGTATAAATCTTTAACCAGCACCATTGTACTACCGCAAGACTTCATTATACAGAGCTGAATATCACTGCTGCAAGACTAGATCTATCTATCTATCTTCAGTTATCCATCTCTTTATACCCTGGCACAGTGAGAATCATAATGCATTTTAGACATTCAATTGAGACACTTATGTGCCTTGGGTTTCTAACCACAAACTAAACCACTGTCATCTCACCCAACCTCACCCTGTCTTCTGTCTGTATGTAGCAAAGCAGACGCTTGTGACCTTTAGAGTCGTCACAGCCAGCTTACTTAAGAAAACAAGTATGTTACTATTTCATACTATTATCTACGCTACTATTTTGGAGCGAAAGTAGCATGCAACTACATGATGCATTTGAATACTATGCATAGAATGTGGATTTTATGGATCCATGGAATATCTGATCTACAAGTCTTGCCAAAATGTGCATGATCGCACATTATCCCTTAAATGCCCATCCTGTTTGAACTTGTTTGTTCGTATAGGTTCAAATCGGCTTGCTAGGGACTAGGAATTATCCCATGCTTGCTGAATTATTCATGCAACATAAAGAGGTCATGTGACAACAACATAGCATACTACACTTTCTGTAAATACTGTTTTTGAAAATAGTAGGTCGTTTGAGTATACACACGGCAGACAGAGGTTTACCTGACTTTGACTTTTGATATGTGTGTGTGCGTCTAGTTCAAGGCTGGTGAAATTGATTTGTTCTGTAAAACAGAAAATACAAAGCCATTTCAGTATAAATATATACTAATATACAGTACTAATATTTCACAATATTGCTGTGTTTTATTTTATTTTTTTTATTTAATTTAATTAATTTAAAGGCAATTAATATATATATTATATATATATATATATATATATATATATATATATTAACTTTCTAAACTACACAACTTGACATTCTGAGGTTGATGATGAACATCGCCTGAAGGTTAAGAACTTCCTTTCACTGAATAATTGTATAAGTGGCTTAATTTGATTAAGAGTGGCCCAATTTTGTACTCTGTTCGTGTAAAGTGCCATTAACATTTGCCATGTTCAATTACAAGCACAAGGCTCAAATAGATATATGCGCGCACACACACACCCACACACACACACACATACTCACACACAGACGGACACAACCTGACAGACCCATAAGGCTCTTCACTCTAGCCAGAATGAAATCATAGATCACTCACAGCAAGCCCACAGCCTGCAGAATTGATTAAGCAGGCAAGTCGAGCAAGTGTCTTCAGTGTGCAGTAGATTTATGATTGCTCACACACACACTGTTGCGCAAAAGTATTGAATATTGCTGGAAGTGAACTCTGGGAAATGCAGGTTACAATTTTCATCATTTTTGCAGATCTCTGAGAATATTAAAGGTGTCCCGTAATTCAGTCCGGCTGTAATACATTCAACTGAGCCCTTCACTGTCCAAACACAGAGAGATTCATTTCCCAGACTTCCTTTGCAAACAAGATTTTTGATAGCAGTTTAATGTCCAGTAGCGTCTGCTGCGTGTGATCATTGCCTGTAAAGGAAGTAGTGAACTCAGAACTCAGTCAAATCAAATTACATGAGTAAATCTTACATATATGAACCCTTTAGCATGAAGCAATCAAGCAGATTAGTCAGGTTCCTTGCTCCGGTCACAAACGTTATATTTATATTGGTTAAATCTAATGATTAAATGACTACAATAGATATAAATATGTTAGAATCTATTTTATTTCTATAAAAATTCACCTAATAAACTCCATTTTATTCTGCGTTTACTTATTAAGCAGATGTATTCTTCGAAAGCAACTTCATGTTATTCCACTATATCCTATAATTATTAATTTAGCAGATACACAAATTAACTTTATATTATTCTATTGCATTCAATTTTGTTTTTACTACACACATTTACCTAAAGCAACTTCATGTTATGTTATTCTACTACATTTTATATGTATTTATTTATCAGATCCTTTTACACAAAGCACTTTATGTAATTTTGTTATGTTCTATTTTCTTATACTAATTCATAAGATGCATTCACCTTTTCTATTCTATATTAAATTTAGCAGATCCATTTATCTAAATCAACTTTGACATTTTCTATTTTATTCAATGTGTATTTAGCACGTGCATACACTTATTCCAACATCATATTATTATATTGTTTTATTCTAGAATTATTTATTTACGAGATGCAAGCAACTTCATGTTATTCTACAATATTCTTCTGTTCTATTCTTGTGTAGAAAAGTCTTTCTACAGCGCATGAGTGCTGTACTTTCAAATTAAGCACCAGTACCCATAATGCCATCTGTTTGTGCTCCAGCAGCTGCAGAGGTCAGTGCTCTCCGGCCCATCTCGAATGGGCTCTCAGGATATTGAATTGGGCAGTGAAGCCAACACGATTGAACATTAACGTTAACGCAAGGGCAACGTTTCAAAGGAACCATATTTTTCATTTCTCAGCATCAGCTGCCAGAGGAAGGTGACTGCAGCTCCATAGCTGTTAACCTTTACCTGGCACACTGAGACTGAGGACTAAACCGCTAATAATAGCCATCTAATGCTACATCACACTCGCTCAGATCCTGCCTCCTTTATTGTTTTCTTTTTCCCACTCCCTCTGTCAATGTCTGCAGGCATGGCATTAGTAACTATATTTCATCACTGCTTACAGAAACATTGCGCTCCCCATCAAGTCTGACAGTGAAGCTCCTGTAGTTTTCCTAACTATGGCTTATGCAGTTTTGAGACATTTTAATCATCTGTTTATTGATAGGAAGCTGTCACTGCACCCACTGCTTCAGAAAACAGATGAGAGGATGCAAAACAGGGACGTGTGTAATGATTGAGCTGTAGTTCCTCTGTGAATATTGTTAATAAGGCTTTGAGGTACTTTCATTTGATGCGTTTTCTACCTTACTAAAGTACAACAAGTAATCAGTGTTTGTCTAAACATTCAGATGTCATCTGCTTCAGCCAATGGCATGAATTTGGGGAGGAGCTATTGTTTGTTCAACCAATGGCAAAATGCAGAAGTATTTCTGGTCATTATTTTTACACTTAAGCTACATAAAGTAATTAAAACAGTATCCGATATTTATTGATAAACATTTCAAAAGGTTTAGGCTACAATTAAATCACACAACCCCTCTACATTAAATGTTTAATATAGTGAATCCAGTATTATGGAATAATCCAGATTTGTAGAAATGTCATAGTAACCCAATCAAATGCATTACAATAAAGTAATACTTTATTTGAAGCCTTTTTATATGAAGTATTTTAAAATAATTTTAATGCATTAATTATATTTTGGGTCCCAATTTATATTATGTCCCTAATACCTGTGTACTTACTTCTCTAATCTTGTTGTATTCTGTTTTCATTTTATTTATTAATCAAATTAAAAAATCTAAAAAAGTTAGTCACACTTTATTTTAAGGTCCAATTCTCACTATTAAATAACCATTAACTATGACTTTTGCCTCAATTAACTCCTAATTTTCTGCTTATTAATAGTTTATAATGTAGTTGTTAAGTTTAGGTTATTGGGTAGGATTATGGATGTCATGCATTATATGTACTTTATAAGCACTAATGAACAGCCAATATGTTAATAATAGGCATGCTAATAAGCAACTAGTAGAATTGGACCCTATACTAAAGTGTTACCAAAAAACAACAACCTTTAAACCCTTGCTATGTGTACTGTGTTAAAGGGTTACTTCAACCCAAAAATGTAAACAAGGCTGCATTTTACTCACCCCCGAGGCATCCGCTATATGATTTTCTTCTTTCAGACGAATCCGGTTGGAGTTATATAAAAAAAAATTGTCTTTTATCTTTCAAGCTCTATCATTGCAGTCAGCGGGTGTTGCATTGCTTCAGTCCAAAAGAAGTGAAATAAAAAGCGCCCATCCATAAAAAAAAATGTCTCACATGGCTCCGGAGGGTGAACAAGGGCTCCTGTAGTGAACTGATGTGTTTTTGTAACAAAAAAAATTCCATATTCAAAACGTAATAATCACTTTAATCTGGCTTGCTCCAACAGCTGTATACAGAAGCCATTCCGGGAGCATGGCGCATGAGGTCAACGTTGCGCATGCACCAATAAGTCTCGTGAAAACCAATGTTTGTTTACAAAATCAAAGGAAGCAAAGCTGCCTTATTTTAGCAAAGGAAAACCAGGCTCCTTTTGGCTTGTATTGAAATCCTCTGACATTATTACAAATCCTTGTTTTGTACTTCTGATTAGTGACCGTTGTTTTGTCTTGATCTCTCCGCTGTGTTTCAACGTGTGTCACTTATTAGCAGCGCATGTGCAACGCTGACCTCATTCGTCACCCGCCCGGAACTGCTTCTGTGTAAAACTGTGAGCACAAGCTAGATTCAAGTGATTATTACCTTTTGAATATGGTCAGTTTTCTTACAAAAACACATTGATTCCCTACCGGAGCCCTTTGTTCACCACCAGGAGCTGTGTGAGACACTTTTTTGTTTTTATGGAAGGGCGCTTTTTATTGAATGTCTTTTGGACTGAAACAAAGCAACACACGCTGACTGCAATGATAGAGCTTGAAAGATCAAGGATAATTTTTTATATAACTGGATAATCCGACTGGATTTGTCTGAAAGTAGAAAGTCATTTACACCTAAAGATGTCTAGGGGGTGAACTTACCATTTAAGCTAACTGATATTTGTCATAGCACTTGCATATCATTGTTCTTTTGTTGATTGCTTCTATTGACCTCATTTGTAAGTCATTTTGTAAGAAAAAAAAATATATACATATTATATACATATTCAGTGAGGTATTACAAAATATTGCAGTTGATAATGTTTCATTTGTCTTACTTGAAATGAAAGGTGAAGTGTGGGATACAGCATTCTGACACCATAGCATACGAATCAGGAGGGGTTTGTGGGAAGCTGTTTATAAACACTGACGTGTTGACGTGCCAGTCTGTGACACAGGTACTCATTTTGTTCAGGCACTAAATTTAATTATTTTTGTCTCATTTGAATTGGTTTGGCAAGACTAATCTGAGCAACACTGAGAACCTGAATTTGAGGATGTGTCTCAGAGACAACTTTGAGTTCACCTAAACTATAAGACACACGTGAATAATAAGGGTTGGTGCATATCTGCTGGCTGCTGCAATGGTTTTCTTGCTCACTTGATTTCGATCCAGGAAGTTCTGCTTCTTTGCCCCCTGCTGATGGGATGTCCTTAAAACTGCAGACTCACTGGTGATATGGCAGTTCAGTTTCTAGACACATACTGCATATTTTATAGAAAAATGCCTTGATGCATCTCCATTGAACCGCCGGAAAAGAAAATGATAGATAAATCAACCCAAAAAGAACTTATGCTTACTAATTAAACATAAGTGCTAGAATTGTTCCACTAAATACATACATGGTTACTGATATGACAGCTAACTGTACAAGTCTATGCATTTTTTGTCTGTTGTTTTTAATAAATATGTATTAGTAAGCTCTAATCAAGACATTTTTTAGCTTTTAGACATTGAAACATTGTCACATAATTGAAAATATAGATGGCAGTTCAGTTCTTGTAACATGGCAATTACTTCCAATATCAGGCAAATCAGGCAGATACAGAAAAAAAAGTGTATATAAATTATAAAAACCCTTAGGAGTTTTTGAACTGCAGCATTATTTTCAGGATAATTAAGCACATTTAAGACCTCATTTCTCATTACAATAATGAGCCCTATATATCCTTTCTCAGCATGTTTAATGCTGATTCTCATTATTGTAATACACTCTTTTCTTTATTACAGAAGAAATATTGTTTTCCCTTTTTTCAATTAAGCTGAATTAATTTTGAATGAATAAAAGGCAGTATAACACACACACACACACACACACACACACACACACACATTAAGTAAAAGTAATGAGAAGACAACTTTGTATTTCACAGTAATGAGAATTTTGGGGGAAATGTGCTTCATTGCCTTAAGAACAAATTTTATTGCCTTATATATACATAATACATATACACAGTACACCCATAAAATAATAACTTTTATTTTGGATTAATATTTAATATACTTTTATTTCATGATTAACAGTTTGATAAAACTATATATATATTATTTTGAAATTTGAAATGTTTTGTGACCTGAGCACCTCTTCATAAGATGAATTTTATAGTTTCATTTTATATTACATTTATATGTTACATATTTACTCTAAAAATTTTGGAACTTTTAGACATTCACATACTGCACATCACAACCTGTTATGTGGGAAGAAGCCATTAGATATGATTACTGCCTCACACTCACACTCTCACTCACGTCTCTCAGAGGATGATTTGGGATCACGTCCAGAAATGCCACTGCTGTCATCCGTCTTGGAGCCGCGTGTCGTACACTGGTTTGCTGCAGAGCGGCACATCGGGTTCTCAGAACAAATATTGTCTGTGATGAGTCAGAGCCTGAGTAATTAGAGATGGCGTCTTCCTGAGTCACGCGTGTGCATCCGCCGCTCTCGCTGCTCTTGTGTTCATTGAGGTTACCATGGTAAACACACTCTCTCACAAGGGCGAGCGGCTCAGCTGACTAGGGTACAGCAACACTGTGAGAGTACATTCTGGATTAGATAACAAGACAATGGAAGTCTTGATGTGCTCAGCTTCAAATCAACTTTTCTCTGTCTCTCTAGGTGATGGAATAGATGATGTCGGAAGTACAGGGCACTGTGGAGTTCTCACTGGAGCTGCACAAGTTTCACAATGTGGATCTCTTCCAGAGAGGGTAAGTTCTGTATGTTCTTCTGCATGTCTAATGCAGGCTCTGTGAAGCGTCTGTTCTCTAAACAACCTGTTCAGGAGGAGCACATGGTGACAGCATCACCTATAAACACTAAGAGCCGCTTTGAATCAGTTTAATTGTCACATTCCAGGCATTTTTCCATGTTCTTTTTGGATGCAGTGAATAGACGGCATTGTGTGGCATTCATTTTGTGCTATGTGGCATAAAGACTGGAGCAGTAATATTGTAAATTATTATTACAATTACAAACAACTATTTTCTATTTGAATATTTCTTTTAAATGTAATTTATGCCTGTGATTCAAAGCTGAATTTTCTACATCATTTACTACAGTTTTCAGTGTCTTCAGAAATCATTCTGATATGCTGATTTGCTGCTTAAGAAATATTTCTTATTATTATCAGTGTTGAAAACAGCTGTACATGTATATACTGCCCCTTATTATCAATTTAATGCTGAATTATTATTATTATTTTTTTATGTGATTTCTGGGCCATTATTGGTAACAAACATACAGTATAGCAGAAAAAATAATCCTATTTGGAAACAATATATTTGGTGCCACTAATGATGCAAAAAAATTAAATAAAATGCATCTCTCTAAATGTGGATCTGACACCCATTTTAAGTTCACCTGATATAAGAGAGACAGCTTGCGTTGATTGGGTGTTAAACAGTGTTGTCATATACATCTCCCCACTAAGACCATGAGGTGTCACGTGCAGGTGCTCGCTTCAGTAGGCTGGTAGATTAATGATTGATTTGTGCTGTTTTTGTACATTATGTTCCTGTCATCGTTTCAAGCCAAATCAATTACAGTCTTGCTGCGAGCAGCAGGTGAAGTCTACAGGGAATTCAATGACTTTTCAGGTCACTGATTTTTAACTACGAAGCATATAGGGATCTGACCAGGAACTCATTCGAGATTCAGGGACAAAACTGTGCTGCCATGACCTTTGTGGTGAGAGTCTGGTGCTAGTCCAGTGGTTGACATTCAGTAACATCTGAATGTTATGTACACACTACTGTTCAAAAGTTTGGGAACGGAAAATGTTTATGAAAACATGTATAATTTATTTCTGTGATACAAAGCTGAAAAACATGTATAATTTATTTCTGTGATGCAAAGCTGAATTTCCAGCATCATGACTCCAGTCTTCAGTGTCACATGATCCTTCAGAAATCATTCTGATATGCTGATTTGCTGCTCAAGAAACATTTCTTAGTATTATCAATGATGAAAACAGCTGTGATGAAGATAATTGTAATTTATTTTACAATTATAATTTTTTTTCAAACAAATATAAATCCCAAATAAAATCCTACTGACTACAATGGTAATATATATATATATATATATATATATATATATATATATATATATATATATATATATATATATATATTATATATATATATATATATATATATATATATATATATATATATATATATATATATATATATATATATATATATATATATATATATATATATATATATATATATATATATATATATATATATATATATATATATGTATGTATGTATGTATGTATGTATGTATGTATGTATGTATGTATATATATATATATATATATATATATATATATATATATATATATATATATATATATATATATATAAACGTTAAATATAAAAACATTAAAAATATACACTAAATCTATAGTTATAGTTAGTGTATAATATGGTAATATTAAGTTAACAGTACATAGGCAAGGCAAGTTTATTTATATATATTTCGTACACAGTGGTAATTCCAAGTGCTTTACATAAAATAAATTAAAATAATAATAAAGAAATATAATAACAAGAATAAAACAAGCAATTAGATTTATTTTAATTATTTATTATTTATTATTTAAAATTATTTAGAATTTAAAACAGAAAATGATTTTACATAAAAAATAATAATAATAAATAAAAAAAAACAGTGAAAATATAGTGCAATCAGTTTGGACATTGCACAGTGCTCATTCAATAAATGCACAGCTAAACAGATGATTTTTGAGTCTAGATTTAAATGTGACTAGTGTTTTAGCACATCTGATCTCTTCTGGAAGCTGATTCCAACTGCGGGCAGCATAGTAACTAAAGCGGACTCCCCTTGTTTTGTGTGAACCCTTGGTGTTTCTAACTGACTCGATCCTAGTGATCTGAGTGCTCTGTTAGGTTTATATTCAGTGAACATATCAGCAATATATTTCAGTCCTAGGTCATTTAGTGATTTATATACGAGTAAAATAACTTTAAAACCAATCGTTAATGTAACTGGAAGCCAGTGTAAGGACCTGAGGACCTGAGGACTGAGGACATTAGCATTTATTGATTAAAAAACTGATAACAATTGAAGAAAAAAATCTACTAATTCAACTTAATTTTATTACACAAACGACTAGCAGACTAAAACTGAAATGTGGCTACTTTATTCTGACAAAAATGCACGTCACACTGTAACTATGATTATCAAACTAAAGCTTGCCAGTTTAATCCCAAGAGTGTTCAATAAAGTTTCTGAAAAAGCGAGTCTATGAAGCTAGAAACACCAGAGACCCCCACAGCACATCTAGTACACGGTCTCATCTGACTCTAGAATTTCCCCCGTCTCCTTCACTGCTCCTGACAGCTGTGTGAAGCTGTTGTGATGCAGTAGAGGTCACTCGTAAATGAATGTTGTTGAGCTCGGCCCGTCTGCTCGGAGATTAAAGCAAGGCCTTTGGCTGAAACATCAGCTTTGCAGAGATTTGACCGGCCCTTCCCCCTCCATAAAGCAGAACGCTAAAGCTCTCGTCTGAAATAATCCCCACAAGACACACACTGCTCTAATATACTGTTTGTTTTTAACAGTCCTGTATGTAGTTCCTGCTCTGAAGAGAAGCAGCTAACAATAGAACGGGGCCGAACTTTGGCCTATATACTGTACGTCTGATGGGGCAAATCCGTACGCATTATAATGAGCGCTGAGAATCTGTTTGGGAAGAATTCAGTGGCTCACTAGTGGTTTAATGAAACAGAAAAAATAGAAAATCAATGCAGATTCAACAGAGAATGCTGACAAACAGAAAACAAATCACTGGCACGTGACATCTAACTTAAACACAAATGTGCACTAGTTGAAAATGCAGATATAATCAAGAAGAAGAAGGTGAAGAATTCTGTCATCTTTTACTCACCATCATGTTGCTCCAACCCCTAAAAAGAGAAATTTTAAAACAGTTTTCCATTCAATTGAACTGGCAATTAAAAAGGACACAAAAGCACCATAAAGGTATCATAAAAGTAGTCCAAGTGACTCATTATGTTTCAAGTCTTCTTAAAGGGATAGTTCACCCAAAACTGAAAATTCGTTCCCTGTTGACTTACACAGTATGAGGGGAAAATACTATAGAAGTCAATGGGGACAAGCACCTGTTTGACTTTGGCTATGCTTCAATTATTTATTTTTTATTTTTTTATTTGTTTACATTCAGCAGAAGAGAGAAACTCATACATTTAATAAGTGTGAAGTACTTAAAATGACTTTAAGTCAAATTAATAAAGTGAATAAAGAAACATTCTTCTCAATTTTTCTCATTTTTTATTTTTTTTTAGGACAAATGCTTACACAGACGTAATTTATATTCAGACATTTTTTGTTATTATTATTTTGTTACTGCTTGCCACTGCACTGATATCAGCGCAGCTATGTTCACTGAATTAATCCTCAAACACAGTCATCATCTAACCATACAAGCAAACCACAAGCACGGTGGGAACCACAAAAACAGCGATATCATGCATTTCATGTTTGTGCAGTGCTGTATATATGTTTAACCATTATATCATTTTGTATACTTGTATACTACAGACATTTGAACCTTCTATAAAGTGTTTAACACATGCTACAGTGCATATCATACTGTTTGTATGTTTTAGCATGTGATCAAATGGTCTGTTGATATTTCAGTGTAAACTGTGGTTGGGTTTAATATGTGCTGTAGATGCAGTGAAGCTTATGGATATTAAACTTTTTTTCTTTTTTTTTTATGACGTGTGTTGTAGACATTTTTTAGCATGTAATGTCAACATACTGTAGATGTTCTTGCCGAGCTCAGGATAAGCCGACTTAGTTCAGGATCTCCTGGGAGCTGCAGCATGATCTGTGAAGTGCTTCAACATTTGACATGCAACTGCAGTCACTTCACCGGCCAAGCTGACCTCTGTACAATCCCCCTGATAGAGCCTGGGCTGTCTGAACATGCTGACTAAACTTTCACATTAATTCACCATCATTATTTATGATTTAATAGAGATCCACTGCATAACATTTCACACTGACCAGATCAACGGCTGTTAATCTTGATCTTGCTGTAAATGGCATAGGAACATGCACAGTATACATTATTTATTGCCATTTTTTTTCTGAAGGGATTAATAATTTAGATTCATTTGTAGAGGACTTCACCGGTACGGCTGGGTCTTTTATTAGGAAACACAAGTTTGCTGGTGTATGTATGGTGCATGAGTTAAAATCACCAGATTTCAGAAACTTTCAAATATATTAAATTTAACTAATATGTTCCATCTGTAATATGTGCTCAGTCACCTGAAGTAAATTATATAAATTATCATTTATGAGGGAACTGTTGCTTTACAACTGCCTAATTTAAAGGGACATTGCAGTTCTTGTCTACAAGCTCACTTTCGGACACATGAAAGAACGGAAATGAACCAAAATACCAGTGCATTTGATCTTAAGATGAACTCATTCAGTGCTCCAGTTCTTTCAACAGTCACTGAACTGAGGAAACAGATCTGATTTGGACCGAAGACCAATGAGCCGCTGATATTCGCATGTGTGAATGCAAACGAGCACTTAAAGTTTTTATGATATCTCATGATGAGCTGATGAAGATTAGTTTATTCACTTTATACGCATTAGACATTTAAAACATACATTTTCACATCTTTATTGAGTCATTATATCATTATATGTATACGTTTCATCATTGTCCAGTCACGACATTGATACAAACAGCCTGAAAAGAACCGAGGAAAATAACCAGATTTCCCTGTTTACCTGAGGCTGTGGATTATAGGTGATAATGTTGTAAATAATGTTCAGTCTCTTGCACAGACCGATCGTTTCGCTTCATAAGACCTCAATATATCTTTAGAAGTCACGGCTGTTCATTTTGTGTTCCCTCCCTGACAGGCTTTATTTTATCCTCAAAGTTTGGTGTTGAGGATCGAATTAACAGGAAAACTTACTAAACTTGGACAAACATATAAGTTGTGTTCATAACTTATAGTGTTTGTTGAAAGCACAGACCAACTTTAATTGTTATACATTCAACAATCACAAAGTTACACATACAGCTACATTTTATGTATTTTCAAAAATATCCTGAAGCTGGTTGCCTTGAGTTTGGGAGTTTTCACATTGCATCTAGACCATTTTAACTATCTTTTCTCAGAAAAACTGTATTTTTTACAAACTGTTTTTCTGTTGTTTAAATGTAATCTTGTATGATAATGAATCTTTGAAATGAAATGATTTTTATTTTATTTATTTTTTTTACAAACGCTCTATATTTCACTTTGTATTCTGGGAAAAAAACCTATAATAATTCAACAATTCTCTGTCTATTGCAGCTACTATCAGGTGAGGGCAGGTCTGCGTGTGTCTCCTCGTATTCCTCACAGAATCACTGCCACAACACCTGGATACAAAGGTGAGAACTTTATAACTTTACTTTCTCTATAAACCATGTGTGTAGCATTAACACGTCAGACAACATGCAACTAATCAGTCAGCGACATCGGTTTGTGAGTGTGTCTAGATTCTTCTCTAATATATTTAGTGGTGGTTTAGATTCAGAAAGCTAAAATCCTCTTTGAAGAGCTGCATTTCTAAATTCATTTCCTTTAAAGGCACATTAAAGCAGCACTCTTGAAACTAATTTAACATCCGTTTCAGAGACAGTTACTGCCGAACATTAAATCGCTTGCTGTAAGCAATGCTCCTGTTATTGTGCACAATGCATTTGTTTGTGTGGACTTCATTTTGGTTACAATTATACAGCCTATTTACCTTGTTTAGCCGGATAGAGGATGACAGTGAGGCCCATCGGATGAATGTGAGCATTCTAGGGCTCTTTCCCAAAGGCTTTGGGAGGATTCCCCTCGCTGTTTCCGCTCCTGCTGTTAAAAATAAACATACAGAATAAACTACTTTCTGAGACAAAAAACGCAGCCTTTAGAAGACCAAGGGAGAGACAGAGAGACAGAGATAAAATCTCTAGAATTTCCTATCTAGATATAAGGCTTTTAGAGTAGGATAAATTGTTAATCATGGACTAATACTCTTTCACTTGATTTCAAAATCAAATACAAATTGACAATGAGTGATTGATTAGGTCAACACTGATGCAAAAAAAAAAAAAAACAACAACAAATATATATATATATATATATATATATATATATATATATATATATATATATATATATATATATATATATATATATATATATATATATATATATATATTATTTTAACATCTTATATGTTTACACAAATGTCTACAATATCATCAACAAGCTACATAACTTATTATTAATAACATAAACCTAATACATGTAATTATTTGTTCAGTGTTTACTTCTATTGTTTGCTGCCACACTTGAATATGCATTAGCCTTATAGCATAGTAATATCACTGAAACACATGGCCTCTCATGGCTGATTATATTATATAACACATATAAAGGTACAGTGTACACTTGCTGTATGATTAAAGACTTTTTCTCACGGTTTTCCTTGATTACAAACATACACCCTTTATGTAATTGACCTGTTACCCGTGTCTTGTTTAGTGTCTAACTTGCATTCTTAGCACATACTCTGCACAAAACAGTAATCTACAGTACAGGCTGATGGCAGTCAGGGACACAGGCACAGTGTTCCCACAGGCCACGCTGTGTCAGGTGAAAATATAGTCTGTTTTTACAACACTGACAGCTTCTTTAATCTCTCACACATGGGTTACCTGCACACACACACACACACACATTATCAGTGTACACATCCGCTGTTATGACACCTGTTTAAGACCATGTTCGAAAGAGGCAAAATAACTATTTTTGGAAAAAGCCACTTATAAAATCTACTTGTACTGTCACAAAACCATGTTTTTAATATCTTACCACACAAAATTTGGAAAATGAATCACTCCTATTCGCTGTTTACTTCCTATTTTGCATTCAGTTAGTGTGTTAGCATGCTTCTGAAAGTGACACAGGTTTATTCGCCGAGGCCTCCGATACTCGTCTGAATCGTGTGATTTCAGATCAAATACTACTCTCTGACTGACATCGCTGCACTATAATGAGCTTCTGGGCAAACTTTCATCTGCTGTTTATGTGCGAGGAACTGACAAGACTACAAGTTTGCTGTTGGATGTCTGCTGTCTTGTTGTTGTTTTTCGCTGACGCAAAGACTTGCTTGACATACGACATACACCGTCGTTTAGAAGTTTGGGGTCAGCAAGTCTGACCAAAGCTGCATTTATTTGATTTATTTGATCAACAATACAGCAAGAACAGTAATATTGTTTTTTCGATTTGAACATATTTTAAAATGTCATTTATTCCTGTGATGTAAAGCTGTATTTTCAGCATCATTACTCCAGTCTTCAGTGTCATTTGATCACGTTTTGAAATAAGTTCTGCCGCTTCATATTTCCACGAAAACCAGGATAGTTTTAATTGAAATATTAAAAAGGAAATATTTATTTCACCAATATGAAAGCCTTTACTGTCACTTTTGATCGATTGAATGCATCCTTGCTGAGTAAAAGTATTAATTTCTTTAAAATTAATAAACAAAATAAAATCAAACTGACCCAAAACAAAGGCATAATCAATAAAAGCCTTTTGTCTTTTCCTTTTTACATTTATCTAACTTGCACAGTGATAAACGAAGTATTTCCTGTTCATCCTTGCTCAGTTTGCTCGAGTCACATGAGATAATGCAGCAGTTTTCTTTGGCTATCATATCTTGATTGAGGAGCCGTGTGTGTGTGTGTGTGTGTGTGTGTGTGTGTGTGTATTTGGCAGCAGAAGTCCCGTGGCCTCTGTCTGACATTGAGTCTTGGCGCTGCTCGTTTGATTGAACGCCAGCAGCGGTTTGACTCAAACTCACACACTCACTGGCATCACCGGCCATTTTGGATCCGTCAGCCATTCTGGCTCTTATGGGATTTCATTATTAGCTTCAAAATGTCATCCAGACAACTTGCTTGTTGACTAAGCTAAAGTATTTTTACATCTTTGTGCTCTCTACTTGCTCAAATTGTTAAAACAAAACTGTTGTGCCTTACAAGTTTTTCCTGTGTTACTCATGTACGTCATTCAGTATGTTTAAGCAGCACTGTCTGATGTGTAAACAGCATATTAAAATCTCTACTGTTAGCAGCAGAAATTATATTGTAGATATTAACAGAATGAATCACACGTGACATCATATGATAATGAAGTCCTGGAGATATGAGCTAATTCTGACTGTACAACATGTGATGTTGCAGTGCAGTGCTGTGAATCACCGTACTGCAGTCCCTTCTGTTCAGTCGTTCATCAGAAACACACTGTCCTGATCCACTATCCATTACTGTGTCCATCAAACACCATTGACATTTGCTTGATAAAAGGAGAGCCGTGAAATACCCAAGATGATACAAATTATTTTACATTTATTAATTTAGAAGGTACTTTTATACAAAAGAACAAGTCTGTCTGCGCTAGAACAATACAGCCAGATATACTGTATAGGCTTACCGTTACATTGTGTCCAGACTTTCTTTCAGCACTGAAACACAAAAGAAGACTTTTTGAATGATAGAGAACCATAAAAAAAGACATCAAAAGTAGTCCATCTCTCAGAGGCCCAGCGAATTGCAATGTTTGTATGAAGCAATTAAATAAACTTGTCATATTTTTCAAATATGGGTAAAACGCATAACAGTAGCAATGCACAACTCTTAACATTTGGGGAAATGTATTTTAGCAATTTACAAAGTAAGCATTTGCCACCTATTGCTTTAAATCTCTTTCTTATTATTTATCTCCACAAGTGTCATTTATGTTCCTTTAAGTGTTGTTGTGAAACGTCTTGAAATGGTAAACAATCATACATTTGAGATCATTTGTCCTAAGCTGGAAATTAGGGCTCAATGTGTTTTCGGTGGTTCTCACAATATCAAGTCTATTGTGCAAAAAGAAAAAAAGTTGCCGTAGGTTTTTTTTTGTTTTTTGTTTTGATCTTGTGGCTAAAGATCAAAAGACATTTTTGAGGGGGAAATGAATATCTATACTTGGTACTCATGCACTATTTTCCAGTTCTTCTAAAGTTATATGATAGCTTTGTGTGAAGAACAGAAGTGATTTAACTTGTAAAATCAATCAGTCCAGTTTGTAACTGAATCATTTAGTTTAAAAAGTACGAGTATGTTCTCCTATAAATGTGCAAAGGAAAGTATGCAAAAACTCTTCCCTTTTCATTTGTTTCGTCACACAAAGTTTAATTTGTTCTATCAATCGACTTCAAAGGACTGGTGAACAAATCAAACAGACTTTTTTATTTTACTTTGTGTAATCCTTTTTATTGTGTGATTGTATTATTTTATAAATATAAAAAAAAAAAAAAAAAATATATATATATATATATATATATTCTTCTTTTATGGACGTTTTGGACATCATGAGGTTGATTAGCTAACAGAAATGTTAATTTTATGGGCGAACTATCTCTTTAAAAGGTATATTATAGATTTTCCAATATGTCGCATTCCAGTACAGTGGTGTAAATTTCCATACTGCTGTCAGATGGCTAACAGTGGTGTTCATCACAAACACACTGACACGATCCATCTTTTTCTCTGGGTTTCTGACTCTTCCTCTCCATCAAACACACACACACACACACACAGACTGACACCCCAGGACTCCTCTGGCAAGATCAGACTGTACAGCTCTCTCTCCGGGTCTCTGGGGCTTCGGCACACTATAGAGCTGTTTTTGATGACACACAGAGAGGAAGAAAGACAAAGAAAGAGAGAGACTGACAGAAAGAGGCAAACAGAGAGAGATGGACGCAGCGGGGGTCTGTTTTTACGCAAGACCCTCACTGTTCCGCTCAGCACCTCTCTGACACGCGCTATCATCTTCTCCACTGAAGAGAAACCCCGCTGAGGTGCTGTCATCTACCACAGACGAAATCTCTGTCTCTCTTTGGCTGGATGTGGAGCCAGTGGCCGACGTTTGATGCTGTTTAGGCCCAATCCCAATTCTATCCCTTCCCCTACCCCTCTGTTTCGCACGTTCACGTGAACGGGTAGGGGTGTCTCGATTCTCTTTAAGTTGGAGGGGAAGGGGTAAGGGGAAGGGCCAGATAGCCCTTCAAACGAAGATATTTTGGGACCACACTTCAAACGAAGGGGTATGAATTATTTCGTCAATATGGCTGCTACAGTGAACAAAAAGACACATAAATGCAAGCTTTTTGGCATAAATAAAGATTTTAACGAAAAGTAATAATTTGTTTTATGTTACATTCAATTGTGAGTTCATATTAACGGTCATGTTACTCAAAGAAATGTTTGCAAAAAATCGCTAATATTTGCTAACGTCATAACATTGCAGACTGCATGATAGTGCCACAGCATATGTCTGATAAGGGCGATAACTGCCGTAGACTAATCCCCCCAGTAATTAGAAATCGCTAAACCATTTTCTCAAATATTGAGAAAGAGAGAGAGAGAGAGAGAGAGAGAGAGAGAGAGATGGAAGTTGTGTGTATTCCATACATGCCAACCCTCCCGATTTTTCCGGGAGACTCCCGAATTTCAAAGCCCCTCCCGGAAATCTCCCGGGCCGACCTTTCTCACGAATCTCTCCCGATTTCCACCCGGACAACAAAATTGCTACACCATCCGTCACTGGGCGCAGTTTCAGACCGAACAATAATAAGGGGCCGTTCACATATCGCGTCTTTTGCGCGCTCAAGTTCATTATTTCCTATGTAGGTGCGCTGTATGGGTGCTCATAATGGAAACGACGCGCCCGTTTTTTCCTGGCGCGTATGCACCACATCGAGTTAAAAACGTTTCAACTTTTCAGAATGCCGCAAGCGCACCGCTTGTCATGTGACAAGAACTAACCAATCAGCTTCATCCTTTCCCGTAACAACGTTGAAAGCTCAGCTAAGATGATAGTTGTACAGCTGATCATAGTTGTATTGCCATTTTGACATAAATTTAGTAGCAGAGCTACTGCAACCGATTGTTAGTGCTGCAAATTCATTTATCCTTTGCTGAAATTTCTGCGTCTTCATGGAGAGAGCACGTCATGGTTGCTTAGCAAAGGCAGACGCCTCAGGGGCGCAACTGCCCGAGCGCTTTGGAAAAGAAAGAGAAAGCGGCGCGCCTAGCGTTTTCCACGCGTTTTTAGGCGCGATATGTGAACGGCCCCTAAAGAAGTTATTCGAGACTCACCTCGAAGTCAAGCGCGGCAAATTCAGAACGGAAAAAGAAGCAGAAGAAGAAGGGGAAAAGGAAGAAAGAAGAGACATGGCGAATAAAAAGAGAAAATATGCCTGCAAATTCCTAACTGAATGGAAAAAAGAATTCATGTTCATCCAGGACAGCTCAAAGGGGAAGGGATATGCTGCCTGCAAATTCTAGATCGGACTTCTGCATTGAAAACGGTGGCCGAACTGATTTAATTGTAATTGTAAATTATATTCTTCCTTACATTTGTTTGTGTGTGTGGTTATATATGAGTTTTAAAACTCTTCACTACAACATTACATAACTAAATAAAATAAAAAAATAATAAAAAAAACTATACACTATACTTGGGTGTGTGTGTGGTATTCTAAAACATTTTCAAAACATAACACAATTACAAGTATTGTACTTTTTGTATCAGTGCATTTTTGCAAAAAAAAAAAAAAATAATAAAAAAAAAAACAGAAAAAAAGTATTGTTGTACAAATGTTTTACACTTGGGCTTTCCCTCTTGAACTAAGAGCGAGGGCACTATCTAGGAGCTGCAGTTGAGATACAGTATATATAATAGGAATATTCCTACAGTCCATGCTCTCTGACAGCGTTAATATTTTCATTTAACGTTTTGCTTTCTCTCGAATTCTAAAAGCCTCAAATCACAATCCAGCCAAAACACTGTCAGAAAATACTGTCTGAATACAACAAACTGGATATGAATGAAACATCTACATGTCTCTTTATGCAGGGAAGCATCACTGAATGGGCTTTCATGTTCACGCAGTGGAGAATCTCTCTCTGGAGATACTGTGATGTGCACTGCAGAGAAATAATCAACCTTTTCTTCCTCTCTCTCTCTGTCTGTCTGTCTTTCTGTTGGTAGGCGAGTGCAGTTTCAGCAGCGCAGGGGTTCACGATGGCAGCGTGTTCAGTCGGATCTTTCAGATCCTTTACAGGAATGAAGAGGTGACCCTGGAGGACCGCATGAACTTCAGAGTGCACCTGCTGCTGGACGGGGAGAGGGTGAGTGTCCCGCTGCTCTGAAAACACAAGAGATGCTACACTTAAAGAAGCATGACGGCAGGCAGAAGGTTAAAGGTTCAAATCCCCAAGAAAGTATGAGTATGAGGTGGAATAATTTAAACTTTAATTACATATATAATAAAGGTGGAATAATTTAAACATTAATTACATAATTCAGTCAAAATGCTGTTAAATAAAAAGGTGCATAGGCACATTACATATATTATATGGTTGAAACTTACATTCATTACAGTTTAAGATTATCTTATGTTCACCAAGGCTACATTTATTTGATGAAAAATACAGTAAAGTGTTGGAAACATCAATGCTTTTTTATTTTTTTTGAATTCTTACTATCATCAGTGTTGAAAATAGTTATATATATATATACAAACTGTGATAGATTTATTTTCAGGATTCTTTGATGAATAGAAAGTTTTTTTTTTAACTAAAATCTTTTGCAAAAAGATATATAATATATAATAAATATTATAAAATATATAATATATTTATTTTGCAATATAAATATATCTGAAATCTAAATATGAACAGTAGTGTATTTGATTTAAATAATTTACATTCATTTATGATATGTTAAAGGTGCATACATTTTTTCCACACATTAAAATTTATTTTTGTTCATGTAAGTTGTATACAAATGTAAAATCAAAGGGTTTTGTCAATTTGTCAATTGCTCTATTTACAGAAATGTCATGCCACAATCAGTATGACCAAATATATTGGAGAACAGCAACAAACAATAAGCTACACCTTTCAAAAGGTGTACTTTCTTTTTGACAGCACTGTTTTAATTTCCGGTATTATGACCCATTGTGTCATTCCAGCTCATTTAAGACATTATGAAATATGTGAAATGAGTATGAAGCGGCAGAGAGGGGCAGGGAATTGTGGGTGGGGAGAGTGTCTTATCAGATTTCTATGGCCATCTTTCTTATTAACCTTGAAGCAGTTATCTGTGCCTGTGCTCCTCTCTGTCTCTCCCTCTCAGATAAGACTTCTAAAAATAGCTTTCCATTTCCCCAGAGTGTGAGTTTAATCAATCTATGTATCAATAATCGGAGCAGCTCTGTTTGTTTTCAAAGATCGGCAGAGTGCACCAGTTGTGCTATGCTTTAAAAAAAAAAATATTATATATATATATATATATATATATATATATATATATATATATATATATATATATATATATATATATATATATAAACATTCTCGAAACAACCAACCATATAGCGGTCAGCATGCACAGATTATAAAGATAGAGTGCAATCACCCAAAAAAACAAAAACCACATTATTCCGTTTGATTAAAATATTTGATTGGCTGACAGTTCATTAACTCATATTGATTAGTAGTTGATTGATGGTACACTGCTATTATGTTTCATGACAGACTGATGTGAGTCATCTTGCACTTCACTTTATCTTACATTACATTTATGGATTATCTAAATGCTGGAAGGAGATCCTAGCTCTATTGTCTGAGCTGCGGGAACGCCAGTAGTGTAGCCAGAAAAGAGACTCTGGGTGTGCATATGAAAATCTGGGTGTGCCACATTTATTGTCAGATTACTTTGCAAAATTATGGGATAGTATTTTTGTCACACTGCTTCCGTCCAACCATACTCCAATTTGCAGGTCGTGTCAAAATGTAGTTAATTGTTAAATGTAACAATTTTCTTCCAAATACGATAATTTTGAACTTTAGCTATTTCATTTTGTCTATTTTTCATTACAATTTATTCACTTTAAATAAATTATAATATATAATTATAGGATTAAAATGAATTGTAGTTGCTCAATATATCTTATATTTGCGCGCGTGCCGAGGCGCAGGTTTGCGCGCTTCGGATGAGCGCATGCACAAATCTTCTGACTGCGCGCGCGAACTCCCTGCCTCTGGCCATACCTGTCAAGTATCCCGTTTTGGCTTGGAAAGTCACGTATTTTACACTTCTTTCCTGCCGACCTCCCGTATTAGTTTTTTCCCGTAAATATCCCGTATTTTATTTTTATTTATTTTTTTTAACCTGCGTTATTAATAAAATAATAATAATTAAAAAAAAACATTCCCAATCTGAGCTCTGTCACTAGTCTCGCGATAACTGCCACCTGTAGTAGCCTGTCGCGAGGGGTGTGTGAGGTCAGATGACATGAGTTATAACTCGGGAAAAACAACAACAAAAGAAAAAACAGAGACGGATGATGGATGCTACAATAGAGAGTGAAGGCACACCTGCCAAAAAAACCAAAACCCATGTGTAAATACTGTGATAAATGGGACAGCGAATTTACTTTTTTAAAGAATGCAAAGTCTGCAACAAATTTGTACAACAACTCACTAAAAGAGTAAAAGAAAAGTTATGTGAAATGAAAAGAAAAACTGTAAAAGAAAAGCAATAGCCTATGAAATGAAAAGAATGTGTGGAATGAAAATAAAATGTAAATGTAAAGACAAGCAATGTTAAATTAACAGAAAATATTCAAATAAGCCTTTAAATAAATGCTCATATACCGTTTTGTGTTTTCATTTGGGCTATAACACCTGTCTTAAAATGTAAGGGATACTGGAGCTTTGTTGGGGTGGTGGGACTGCTCGCGGTGGGCGCCGGAAAATTTCCCTTATTTTCAAATCCAAAACTTTACAGGTATGCCTCTGGCTCTTAAATTTTTAAACTGAAAAAGCTTAAATGAGTTTAGTTTAAACACAGATATCAGCACCCAGGTGATGACGGAATAAATTACTGCTCATATACAACATTCGCGTTGAACAAGAGTGAATGATTTGTCCAGGTTTTTTTTTTTTTCTTTCTCATGTTTTTGTAATGTCTGGGAAGACAGAATGCTCATGCATCAACAGAAACATTTATTAGCTGATTTATTTACGTGCCATTTGTAGCAAGCCATATTACAGATGATATTACAGATGCTTTGTCAGATTTAATTTGAAGCGCGTGCCGAACCGTGTGTGGTGAACCGAACAGTTTTTTTTTTTTTTTAATCGAACCGTGCCATCCCTATTACCTCAATAATCAATCAATTACAGGCCTAAAACAATCATGCCCGAGCAGACGGATATTAGTACATCTCATCACACCGGCACCCGCGTCTAAATCAGTTGTATGGTCTGGTTTTCAGTCTAAAACAGTTGTGTCAAGTATAAATGTCTCGTCTGTTTCGGGAGGTGCGCGCGCAGTCAGCGGAGGCTCGCACCTTTTTTTCTCAGATTTTGAAAAATCTTCGCTATCGACTTAAAATGCTTCCAAGATCGACTTGTCGACCGCGATCGACGGGCTGGTGACTCCAGATATAGCGACCAACTTTTTTTGGGTAAGCATTGATTATGTGTTACACAGTCTCAATTTGTGGGACACATGTATTGGGCTTCAAACGCTGTGCGCGCACGCGTTACGCGGGACGGGTGGTCACCCTACCTGGCACAACTGTTTGACAAACACTTCCTGCTTCGATGTCCAGATCTGAATTAAAAAAAAAAAATCTCAAACATGCTACTAAGTCCCGATCTGAATCAACCGAGTCGCGAACAGGCTCCGAAGTGCCGATCTGAATCAACCGAGTCGCGAACAGGCTCCGAAGTGCCGATCTGAATCAACCGAGTCGCGAACATGCTCCGAAGTCCCGATCTGAATCAACCGAGTCGCGAACAGGCTCCGAAGTGCCGATCTGAATCAACCGAGTCGCGAACAGGCTCCGAAGTGCCGATCTGAATCAACCGAGTCGCGAAAATGCTCCGATGTCCCGATCTGAATCAACCGAGTCGCGAACAGGCTCCGAAGTGCCCATCCGAATCAACCGAGTCGCGAACAGGCTCCGAAGTGCCGATCTGAATCAACCGAGTCGCGAACAGGCTCCGAAGTGCCGATCTGAATCAACCGAGTCGCGAACAGGCTCCGAAGTGCCGATCTGAATCAACCGAGTCGCGAACAGGCTCCGAAGTGCCGATCTAGGCCAACCGAGTCGCGAACAGGCTCCGAAGTGCCGATCTGAATCAACCGAGTCACGAACAGGCTCCGAAGTGCCGATCTGAATCAACCGAGTCGCGAACAGGCTCCGAAGTGCCGATCTGAATCAACCGAGTCGCAAACAAAAAATATATATATATTCTAAGTAAACAACAATAGCCCAAGTTTAGTAAACATTTTTTTATTGAGACTATAACAAATAATTCTGCATCTATTTTTAGGTGTGCCAGCTGCCACTGTGGGTGGCACAGGCACACCCTGGCACACCTGTGGCTACGCCACTGGGGAACGCTGCTTTGTTTTTCAAGGTTCTGCAGTTAGCTGTGAATGACTGGTGTGTTGATGTGTCTCTCAGGTAGAGGAAGCTGTGAGTGAGGTGGATGTCCAGCTCAAACTAGATCTGCACTTCACTGACAGTGAACAGCAGTGAGTATCCCATCATTTTCTCCCTCTGCATAATCACTGCTTGTGTTCAGAATTGCTCATACTCTCATGCTTTTTTTGCGGTATATTGTCAGAATACTCTGAGTAGTATGTACATTTTCAGAATGCAGAGAATTACATACTTCTTTACCCAAGTTCTGCTTGTATATTAAACACTGAGTACTGTATCCCACAATGCAATGCACTTGATATTCCATGTACAGAGTGACAAATGAAGAAGCAATATGATTGTTAATGCTGCAGACCACATTATACTGACTGAATTCAAAAGTGTGGGGTCGGTAAGAAACACGGCTCTTTTGCTCACCAAAGTTGCATTTATTTGATCAAAGATACAGTAAAAACTGTATTATTATTACACTTTTAAATAACCATTTTCTATTTGAATATATCTTAAAATGTAATTCATTCCTCTGGTGCAATGCTGTATTGTTTAACCCAGGTTAATTGGAAACATATGCCTTTAAATACATTTCAGCAACAGTTATTGACACCATTTCAAGGTGGTTTCAAAGTGAAATGTCCAGTGAGTGGTGCTAAAACATGGGTTCAATACGTGACCTACCCGACAGTGTAAACAAATGCAAAACTGGTATAAAAATGAATTTGTTGATGCAAGTTGCCTTTTGAACTTACAGTATTTATATGCAGGTTTGAACTGTTTTGTGGAACAATAGATTCATAACCCCGTTGGATTCGTACACAAGCTCTTCACCTTTTGCAGAAATGTATTTAGAGGCATGTATTTTTAATTACCCTATGCTGGAATTTGTTGCATTGTTACTCCAGTCTTTAGTGTCACACGATCCTTCAGAAATCATTCTAATATGCTGATTTGCATATAAAAAAATAATAATAATTTCTTATAATTTTTACTGTAATGTTGAGAACAGTTAGACTTAAAGGTGCAGTAAGAGAAACTGTTGATATTTGAAATCACAAAAACAAACATGCCCCAACCAAAAATGTTCACACCCCTATCTTGATAGCTCCACCCCCAATTCAGAAACATGCTGTGCAATACAGGTACCTCCCCCATCACAAGCAGACACACCCCTTACTGATGATTGGCTAAAAGTGTTTTTTGTTTTTTTGGTGCTCTCGGCCACTTACAACAGTAGTTCTAAGAAATCACTTACTGCACCTGTTTATTTTGGTGGAAACCATTTTTATTTGTCATTTTTGCAACATTCAATTAATATATTACATCCTAGCTAAAAAAAAAAAAAAAAAAAAAAGAAAAAAAAAATCTTACTGACACCTAACTTTATTATTCCCAAAATGAAATACTAGCCTTCTCCATTCTGTAGTACTGTATATGATATTTATTGCCGACATTTTTTAAAACAGTAATAACATGTTTTCTGTTTGACAATAGTATATAAATCATGAACTCAATCCAATATTGCATAATATCTGCACATTTGGCAATCAGATGCAACAATGTCAGCACAGTTAGAAATCAATGAATTTGCTTCTAGTTCATCCATCACAGGCAAAATAGAAGACCAAATCAAATACACCCCAAAATGAGTTGTGTATTCCACCATATACTTTCTCCATTCAGTAGGTCATATAGTTATACCAAGGTGAAAAACATCCAGGTGAAAAAAAACCTCACTGAATTAAACATGCAACATAATGAAGCTGTGTGACAACAATTTAGCATACATTTTAAAACATTTGGATGTGTTCTCACATTCTATTTAAGAAAAAAAAAAAGATTAAAAAAAAAAGTATGCTATTAATAACACACTATGTTAAACCATTCGTTCCTTCCTTCCTGTCGTCTGTATGATCTCTCTGTCGGTATTTAAGGAGCTGCAGTGAGAGAGTGTGTTAAAGCCTCAGGCAGGTACATTGTGTGTGCATTAATCAAGAACTGTAAGAGGAAAGGCACTGAAGGCCCTCAGCTTAAAATACTCACACACACAGAGTCCTATTTCAAAGCTGCACAAATGAGAGCAATTACCTGCGTCTCTTACCTGCAGCAGAGCCCTGGAGCTCAGAGCAGCAGCGACGGGTCGGGCCACTGTGGCCCCTGAGCTCTGCAGGGACGGCTCATTAACTACACTACCTGTCCATCTCTCTGTCCTCCTCGTCTACTCTCTCCTTCTCCTGTGTTTTCTTTATTCAGGTCTTTTTCTTTGGCTGCCACATCTCAGTATAATTGTTACTTTTGCAGACTTGAGATGGTCTTCATTGTTTACATGCATATGAATAAATATAAATGCACGGGCTAGTGTGATTGTGTCTTTCTATAACGTGTGGTTTTGTCCTGTTTTTGTGTGTTAGGTTGGCAGATATCTCTTCAGTGCCTCTGATTAGCAGCAGGACGTTGGGTTTGCCCTTCCATCCACACCAAGGCCTGCACCATCACCTGCCCGTCATGTTTGACTATTTCCACCTGTCCGTTATCTCCGTCTCTATCCACGCCTCCCTGGTGGCACTGCACCAACCGCTGATCAGGTGATCACACAAACTCCGCCCCACCAGTTCTCAGCCAATCAGCAGTTTAGGGCATTTTACCATGGCTTCAAAATTGATTTTGGAATTATTTTTTTCTAATATATATATATATATATATATATATATATATATATATATATATATATATATATATAAATGTATTATTGTTGTTGTTTTTGTTTTATTGCTTTTTTATTTAATTTAATTTAACTGAAAAATGAATAAACTAAATAAACACTTGCTTTACACTACTAATAATGAATTTATCAAAATGAAAAAAAAATCATATTTTGTTTTAATCTAATATTAATTGATAAAAATAATAAATAATAATCAGTTTTCAGGTTGCATTCACACTTTATGTAACACAATAAATAAATAAATAAATAAATAAATAAATAAATATTTAAAGTATAGTATTTGAATTACATTTTGATAATTTCATTAATTTTGAACGGGCATGTATTATTTAGTTTACATTTTTTTTCCAATTGAATACATTTTTTTAATTAAATCAAATAATTCAGTTAAATTACAAATCAATAATGTGCTTGTTAACATGGTCGCATAACATGGCCAGCTTTTCTAGTTGAATGTTGAATGCTGTGTATTGTTTGCTGGATCAGGACCTCCTGTTCGTAGGAGGTGTTATTGGCAGGATGTGATGTGTTTTCACTGCCGTGGATCTGTTCTTTAAAACTGAGCTCTGAACCCTCCTGAAAGCAAAGCTGTCAAATCCAAAGTGTGTGTGTTTGTCAGCTGTCATGTGTAATGGATTTCTGAGAACAGAAGCCTCATTAGTGACAAATATTCTCAAGACTGACTTTAACAAACTAATCAGGCATTTGTGGGTTTTCCATGAGGAACGACAGGCATTGTTTTCAGACAGATATGCATATAAATGAATTTGCATGACTGGATAATAAAGAATCTTGTGAGCGGTTTCCACCGAGATCCCTTACATTAATTCACCTGATCACAGCAGCACACATTGATCACTCCACAGGTTCTTACAGTCTGTCGTTTGTCTTTCTGTAGTTTTGCGCGCAGTGGAAAGGGGGCGTGGCTGGGTAGAGGCTCTCCAGAGAGTGAAGCTCCACCCTCTGCGATGTCAGTGGAGAATCTGATGTTTGGGGCGGGATATTGCAAACCTGTGCCAACAGAGGTAAACACATACATCTAACCTGATCAACTCACTTTTTGCACACACACATAATTATAATTTGTTTAAATGACAGTACTGATCTCAGCTGAACTATTAAATCCAACCCTGCAATCTGACATCTTACCTGACTGCATTGAAACTGGTCGATGGTGCCCTCCAGGGTTTTTAGATAGTTCAGGTCTCTTTCAGTAACTGTCAGAAAAAGAAAAAGTTGCAGAGAATGGTGATTGCATTTTGATGAAACTTAAAGGAGAGAAGAAAAAAAAAAACAGTGATGAAATTGAGGCTTCTTTGTTCTGAATGGCATAAGTATAAATACAGGATGCATATTTTCTGTATGCATGAAAACCCATGAAAACCCAAAGACTATACTATAATTATTTTTGCTAAAATGCAAAGCACACTGTGAGATGCTTAACCTTCTTATTTCTAATGTAATGCACAATATTATAAATCTTATTCATTAGACTCTTCCCTAATGAATGAATGAATAAATAAATAACTACTTGTTTTAAAAATGATGAAATATCCCCTATTATTTTTTTTTTAAATAACTGGATGCTACATGAAATATACATTCGGTTTCACCTGTTACTCTATTATATATATATATATATATATATATATATATATATATATATATATATATATATATATATATATATATATATATATATATATATGCAGTATATATATATATATATATATATATATATATATATATATATATATATATATATATATATATGCAGTATATATATATATATATATATATATATATATATATATATATATATATTACTATTATTTTTTTTTTTTTTAAATACCAGGCAGTATGTAGTACATATAATGTGCAGTATTCATTCAGAGCACAGTCATGGAATATTTCCAGATAATATCTTCTTCAACTGGCCCTGAATGAAATACAGACACTTAACCAGAGGAATTTCGAGTTGAACAGCATAGATCATTTGACCTTTCTGACTGTTTGCTGAGGACAAAGTAGCCATCGTTTTTTTTTTTTTTTTTTTTTTGACTGGACAACGGAGACGTTTCTCTTGCCGTTGGAGATTTCCATTTAGGCAGGAAATCGTAACCAGTTTTCTTGTCTCCGTATGGGTCCTACAATTACACCCCCCTGCAGGGCACTTTATTAAATACAGCGTTCCACTGGAGGGAGGCAGCGTTTGATCATCGTAACGAGCCCAGCTTTAACGGCCTCAGACATGAGGAGTAAGCACCTCTCCCTCTCTCTGCCTTCTGTGCTTCTCAGCACTTACTTTACAACCAAGTGCATACTGTAATGTCGTGCTTTTCACTCATGCATCAAAAGATAAGATGTTCAAGCTCATTAGCTGATTAGTTAATGTTTTTTTTTCTTCTTTTATAAAAGCATCATACAGTTAACCCAAAATTTATCTGGACACTTAAAGAAATGTTTCACCCAAAAATGAATAATCTACTCACCTTTATGCCATTCCATCTTTCATCTGTAGAACACAAAAGAGAAATTACTCTATATTTATGCTTCTAAAAATATACAAAAACAGCATAACCGTATCATAAAACTCATATATATTGCAACTTTTGAATCATGTAAAGGCTTTCTGAGAACTAAAATTTAGTTCAGTGAACAACAACTTTAAATTAAAGGGTTAGTTCATCCAAAGATTAAAATGATGTCATTAATGACTCACCCTCATGTCGTTCCAAACCCGTTAGACCTCCGTTCATCTTCGGGACACAGTTTAAGATATTTTAGATTTAGTCCGAGAGCTCTCAGTCCCTCCATTGAAGCTGTGTGTACGGTATACTGTCCATGTCCAGAAAGGTAAGAAAAACATTATCAAAGTACAAAGCTGAAATTGAATCACTGGGTTAAACAGGATCAAACTCAGATCAAACAAATCCCTCAGAATGGTTTTGTGAATCAGATGATTCACTGAAAAGATTCAGCTCATAAGAGCAATCGTTCATAAATTGGGCATCACTACTCCTCTATCAAACTACTGTATAGCTTGTAAAGACTTATATAGCATATACAGACTTGCATTCATTTCTTTTTACAAAATGTGACCTCAAACAGATGACACTATCCCACTATAGAGGCTTGCACATTTATTTTGCTTTGCACATGCATTCTTACATTAAATTTGGCTCAGTGAACTCATTTTTGTATGTATGTGAGTGTAACATTGACTCTGTGTTTTCCAGCTGTCACAGGCACTAAAATGCGAGAAATGTCGATAGAAAGCACAGAGCAGATGTTGATGTGTGTGCGAGAGAGAGACTGAATTCAGTACACATCTGTTTGAGTCAAAAGAACATAACTGAATGTAGATAACAAAGCTCCACACATATAATGACAGCATCCAACACTCTCTTTACACTCAAACATACACACATTACATACTGTAGTACACACAAGTATGCAGTAAAGACATATTAGAGGACCAGCAGACTCACAATCACCCGTGCATCAGTATTTTATGAGCCTATGCTCCAAACATTTAAAGCATCACCTGTGTTTTCTGTTAACTAGAACACTGTACATTTAAAAATAGCATGTGTTGAGTGTTTAAGATTTAGATTTAGAAGTCAGTTTTCACCAGTGTGAAAAGGTAATGTATGTAATGTAATGTAAAGGTATGTTCGTATACTTTAATTCCAGCAAGGACACATTAAAGTGATCAAAAGTGACAGTAAAAATAGTTTCAATCTTTAAAAAGATTTCCATTTCAAATAAATGCTGTTCTTTTGAACTTTCTGTTCAAAGAAAAAAAAAAATGCATCATGGTATCCATAAACATTTTAAGTACTACTACGGTTTTTAAAATGGATAATAATAAGAATTGTTTCTTAAACAGAAAATCTGCATATTAGAATGGTTTCTGAAGGATCACGTTACACTAAAGACTTGGAGTAATAATGCTGAAAATTCAGCTTTGCAATTGTTATAAACAAATAGAAAATTGGTGTGTATATGTGTGTGTGTGTATTTTTACCCAGAAGTGTGAAAATTGCTGGAAATGTTATAAATCAATTGAACACAGAGGGTCTTTCCTCTCTGTAGAGCTGTATATGTGTGCACTTCCTGTCTACAGGACGTCTCTTGTGTTGTTCTCCATAAGCGAGTGCCACGTATGCACACTTCTCCAATTTTACTACTGGGAAACTGACTGTGTTTAAAGTTTTACCCTGCGTTTGATCTTTTATCTAATTATTGAGCTTCAGGCTCAGCCAAACATTAAACATACAGCTGCACATCATACAAATATGATTTTCCCTCTCTTCTTGTCATGAGAAACCTGTGCTTTTAGCTCTTAAAGGAGAACTTATGACAACAGCAGCTATGTGACTAGAGTTGAGGGTCAGTCCACATGGGTAAACCTTTGTTCAGTGTTTAGCTACCTGGTTATGCGTGTGCAGAAATAATTGTGAAATGCAGTAAAATCTGACTTTGACTCGTATGTCCTGTGTGAATGTCTGTTTGTTTGCAGGGTAGTTTTTACGTGCCATCGGAGAACTGTCTGCAGAGAGCTTACACGTGGCACCGGCGCATCTGTAAACTGTTGCTGGCGGCTCACAGAGCTCTGCGCTCTTATTACACGGCGCTAATGAAGGAGATCCCTCAACTGCAACACATAGAGATGGGTATAATCACAAACTCTTATGTAACTCATTCACTTCAAATGTGTGTGGCTTTC
Organism: Carassius auratus; assembly: GCF_003368295.1. Lineage (NCBI taxonomy): Eukaryota > Metazoa > Chordata > Actinopteri > Cypriniformes > Cyprinidae > Carassius > Carassius auratus. Next base: position 22,403,870 of record NC_039261.1, on the reverse strand, counting down.
TCAAAGACTCAAAGACGGTTCCCTGTCATCATCACTTACTCACCCTCATATCCTTCAAAACCCATAAAGTTTTCTGTCTTCAGTGGGACACACACACACACACACACACGCACACACACACACGCACACACACATGCACACACACACACACACACACACACACACACACACACACACACACACATTTTATGTATAAATTAGCTTTAATGACACACTGAGTAGGAGCAGGTGAGACTTTAATATTTAAATGAAAAACTAATAAAAATAAGGTAACAGTTTATTTTAACGTGTCCTTGTTGCACATTACATGTACTTACTATTATAATAACAATCAATTATGCATAACTACATGCAAGTAACCCTGAGATACACCCTAATATAGTAAGTACTTGTAGTTAATTAATTTTACTCAGTACTTAAATGTATATTTACACTGCTTACATTTGTTTTCCTGCTTGTCATGTGACCATTAATCAACATCAAAGAACCACAAGCATGCAAATGAGTTGTTCAATTATTGACATTTTTTATGTTTCAAGGAAATATTTAAGGTCATATAAAAAAGTCTGGCCATCCCTGCACTATATCATCAGAACCACATACAGTACATCCCTAAAATCTTAATACAGTGATACTTAGACACACTTTATACTGTGTGGCACTGAATGATCGCCATGTTCATTTGCCATTCTACTTACATTATATCTGGTATATTTTTGTCTGTGACTCTAACTCTTTTCTTACGTTCTCGTTTCCAGAAGACCTGCCCCTTGAAGAAACCTTAAATCAGCTCACGATTGACTTACAGGTTTGTGAAACACTTTACTTGTTTTCCTGTAAAAAAACACATAATTAATATAATGATGTAGGTTAAGCACCAAGTATTGCTCTGTGACTAAATAAGATTGAATGCTTTAATTCTCTCTCTCCCTGTAGTTGCAGGGTGGTCATGAGAAGGTAGTAGAACAGATCAGTAAAGATCTGACGCAGCTCTGTGCTCAGCTATCTGCTCTTTGGACACAGTTTTTGGAAGCCATGGTTCCTAATCCACATATCCGCTCATATCTGGCCCAGGAGCACCACACACTCAGGGTGAGTGTGTTTATTTTCCAATATCATGATGCATTTAGAAATATGCCACATTAGAAGTAAAATACATTACAAGGGCTTTTTACAAGTTTTATTTTCCAGCCTGTGGTGCTTAATGGTGCTAAACCTGAAATTCAGTGCATACAGGGTGAATTTTGAATCTTTGAAATGTACAAACTCAAATATAAACAGCTTATTTAATAATCCTAGCAAGAAAATGACACGATTCCCTGATTACCAACAGGAGAATTCGTTTCTAGTAAGACTGACTTAAAATATTGTTTGCGAAAGCCTGGAATAATCTGTGCTTCTCACACACAGCCTGAATTTCCCAGCATCCCTAGGAACTCAATGTTCTGTTGAGCGATGCATTAGACGTAGAAACCTCATCTCTTTTGAAACATACAGTAATTTCACCCACAGGACAGCTCAGCTTTTAATTACAGAACTCTGAGTTATTATAATGGTGAAAAAGATGAAGAGATGAATCCAGTTTCGTTTTTATTACTGGAGTGGTTTTATTTCTCTCTTGTTCGGGAGGTTCCTTCATAAAATATTTCTGCTCGCTGTGGCTGATCTTAAAAAAGAAATGTAGCATGCAAGATCGTACTGCAATTCAAAATGTGCAAAGAAAGAAAGAAAAGAGAAATTAAATGGTTATAAAGGAAATGAGAAGTCAGAAGTGTCCCTGATTGAAAAAACAACAACACTATAAATACTCTATTAATAAAAGAATGTGTCATTGTGATGTACAGCTGTTGTCGTTTGATATAAGTACATACTGAATGTGTGTGTTTGTGCAGGTCAGGAGATTTTCTGAAGCATATCTCTTCACAGAACATCACAAAGAGTCCTCACTCACATTTCAGGAGGAGCTGTGAGTTATACCGAGCTATGCAAATGGAGAAATAACCTCAAATATCTTAATGAAAGCTACTGTAATTTAAAGTAATCATAAACCTTTAAAAAACTGCTGAAACTGCTATGTATCTCTGATGACAGTATCAACAGACATGCACAGGTGGCCACAGAGATGCGCAGCTCGGATTACCTGCTCCGAATGCCTCCACTTCCTGTGGAATGCCTGGACATCGACGGAGACTGGAGCAGCCTGCCAATCATCTTTGAGGACAGATACGTGGACACACCCTGTTTAGGTGCCAGCCAACAGAAACCCTGTTTAAACTAGAGCAAATCAATGAATGAACGAAAGAATGAGCATCTGTACAAACAAAGGAATGTGCTTAAACAAACAAATCATTGAAAGAATGAATGAAAAAAATAGGATTTTAAGTAAACAAACAAACGACTGAAAGAATTAACAAATTTTTGAATTAACATAATATTTTTTTAGAACTAAGAAACTACTGAATCATTGGACTCTATTATGAATGAACGACAAATTAATTGATTTATAAATGAACAAACAAATTAATGAGATCTAAAGAACTAACAGAACTAAAGAATGAACAAATGAACTATATAAAACAAACAAATAAATTAATAAGTGAAATAATGAGCATATGAATAAATACAAATGTAATATATTAACAAATCAATAAGAAACAAGAGTAAATGAACAAACTAATGAACGAACAAACTAATAAATGCATGAACGAAAATTTAAATCTGAATGAGTTAACTCGAAAATGAAACCAAATTAATTAATAAAGGGGGAGTGGGGGGGGGGGCTCAAATTTCAAATAATCAAAAACAAAAAATCGAATTAATCAACAAAAGATACTTTTTTAACTATCTTTGGTTGCATGTTAAAATATCCTTAGGTTTTTAATAAATTTACTCAACTGAGTACTTCTCTCTTTCTCTATTTCAGACTACAACGTCCATATGCAAAATCAGACTGTCTTAAACTCCCAGCCATGTCCTGAGCCAACAAGGATGGGAGACCAAACCATCTGTCCGGTTGAGGAAAAACAGGACACCAATTCACTAGCAACAACCCCTGAGGATCCTCCCTGTGAAGATTACATGGACTTGCCCACATACATGGCCCTGATTGGCCGGCAGGAGGACTCCATCGATGACTATAAAGAGACCGGAGCTCATGCAGAGACTCTGATTGGTCATGTGGGTGAGACCGATATTGATAGAAGCGAATGTATCACGATCTCAGATTCAGGGATTGATTCTGTTGAAAAGGCCACATGCCAATATGAAACTGAGGAAGGATTCGATGTTGAATATAGGTCTGTAGACAGCGATGAAGCAATAGATACAAGTAACCGGGAGAAAACTAGCTGCCAAAAAGAAGCAGTTGACTTTGTTGAATCTGATCATGCAGGTTCAAAACAAACAAATATTACTGATTTTAATAGCGCACAGACTTTGCTGCTTGATCCGAGGGATGCTGCAGAACGTCCCGACCTCACCAGCCTTGACAGCTTTGAGTTCCTGCCGACTCATAACCATGATAACCATCTTGAAACACCAGGCGATACTGGGAGTCTTGGCAACGATGATCCACAGTCGGTATTAGATAACAGATACATTGAATTACCTGCAAAGGATTATGGGAGCAGGGATACAACACCTCCTAATCTACTAAACACCAACTCGATGGGAACTGACACTTTAGCCACGTCTCCTTCTCGTAACATTCTACAACAGAACCGTCGCTTGTCCGAAACTCCGCCCAAAAGTGTGTTCTTGGGCGGAGCTAAGCTAATGAACCGCTCCTCCTCCGTGATCTCAGACTCCGGTATCGAGAGCGAGCCAAGCTCTGTGGCCTGGACCCTGGAGGGTCGAGGAGTTGTCGCAGGGGGTCGTGACGTCTTGCAGAACTTATCGCGGCGTCTGCCTGGGCATCAGAGCTCTTTGGAGGGCCTACAGACGGAAAGTCACGGAAGCCTGCCCAGCGCCACACAGGCCTCTTTGACTTCCATAAGCTCCCTGCCATATGAAGAGGAGGAGGAGAGACAGCTCAATACTTTGACAAAATCTGCCTCTGCACCACATATCAGCAGCCCTGATGACACCGAGGAGGATCGTGAAACACCCAGTCAGGAAAAGAGGAATGTTTGCATGGCCAATCAGCTGAGTCTGAGTGATGAAGCATCCAATGATCTTCAAGATGTTACTAGAGAGGACAGAGATGAAACAACCAATCAGAGATATGTTTGTGTGGCTAATCAGCTAAGGCAGAGTGAGGAAGCAGCCGAAGAGGTGATGCAGAATCTTCAAGGTGTTACTATTGAAGACAGAGAAGAAACAACCAATCAGGAGAAAAGGAATGTTTGTGCAGCCAATCAATTGAGGCAGAGTGAGGAAGCAGCCAATGAGGTGAGGCAGAATCTTCAAGGCATTACTAGGGAGGACAGAAACCAAACAACCAATCAGGAGCTCAACAAGGATGAGTTGTCCAATCAGGAAACAGTAAATCTTAATTTTGCTAATCCAGAAATGTTACTATACCAGCAATTTGTGACGCATAATGGTGTTGAAAACTCCACAGTGGAGGAAACGGCTGAAAACTCAGAGGAATGTCAAACAAATGTATTACTTGAAGAGTATTCTGGTCTAATGGATGACAACACAGAGGTTTGTAGATGTGAAAATGAACACTGCGAACACAAGGGGGCGCTAGATTTAAACATGTATCAAAAAGACCCCGACGACATCAGTGTCGGTCACATTCATTTGAATGAACTGGAGGAAGTAAGTATGGAGAACCTCCCAGATTCTCCAATCATTGACAAAAGCAGTCACGAGATTTTGGCTTATGAGAAAGAACGGTGCATTGATCTAATTAAGTTACCAGCCAATGAGAGAGAGCAGCAGGCATTAGAGGGGCAGAGCAGAGCCAGTAAAGTGCCAAGTACAGGTCTGGCATTTGTGAATAAAAAGGTGGTGGAGGTTGTAAACCTGTCAGTGTCATGCGCACCCACATGTCTGCCTTTCTCGTCCGTATTACGTGATTCGCCATCGGTTAGCGGAATCTCCACACGCCAGGCCACATCCCCAATTACCCATCAACCCCTGGGCTCCTTTGGAATACTTTCCTCAAACTCTTTCCTCGGTGCTGATCAGGAAAACAACGAGAGAATGATTAAGTAAGCTTTTCCGTGATTTCAACCAAGTTTCATGCTCAGAGTTTTAAATTGTTTAACAAAACAGACAAGCAAACAAACAATAGAACTATCTGCCAGTGTTCAGCAAAATTCAAACGTTAATTTCAAATTCTGTGTTTCAGTAACAAAATAGCACAAATAGCAAAAACACTTTCTATTTTAAATGTATATTTACTCACCAGTCATAAGGAGATATGTCTGGTGCAGGATGAATTTTTAGCGTTCACCCTGTTACTATTTAAACACTATTTGAATGCATCATCCAAGTGCTTCATTGTTGTCTTAAAGCTTCTATAAGGCAAAAGAAGCCCTGCTGAGGGAGCTTGTGTTCAGAGGCACTCTCTACAGTGACCTGCCTAACCTCGCCTCCGATCACCCATACTTCCCTCCTGAGGAAGACGACACCGAGTTTGAGGATGGGATACACCTCGTGGTGTGTGTCCATGGACTTGATGGTAAACGTTCCAATCTCTAACACATTTAGATCCATAAAAGTGTCTAATATAAAAATAATAGCTGCATCTTTAGTAAATAGTTTTTTTGTGTTTGTTATTACCAGGTAACAGTGCAGATCTACGGTTGGTCAAGACGTTTATAGAGCTCGGGCTGCCTGGATCTAGACTGGACTTCCTCATGTCGGAACACAACCAGGTAGAACTTCCAACCAATCAGCACACTTGTTTCACTGCATTCAGCCAATCAGAACACCCGGACATTATGACATAATCACAATGACAAGTCATGGGTAAGATATGAAACTACGAAACAGTAAACAGAAACCTTTAATGGTTAAAAAAAAAAAAGCAAACACACAAACCAGTGATTCTTGATTGAATGGAGAGAATACAATTTAATCAAATGTTCTAATATTTCACCACATTTTTTTCTCTGCTCAGACTGACACTATTTTATTATTTATAAACTTAGTTGAACATGCCAACACAACAACAACAATAAACAGTCAATATGTGACCAGTCAACAGCATAGCTGTGCACAGCAACCAATCAGAAAGCTGCAATGCCTCTCAACAACCAATCACAACTTTCATATGGTTCCTAGTACAAGTTTGATCAGCTGCTTTCTGTTGACATTCTCATCTTATGTCTGCAGACGGACACATTTGCAGATTTTGACACCATGACTGACAGACTTCTGGACGAGATAATTCAGCACATCCAGCTGTATAACCTCACCATCCACCGCATCAGGTTTATACACATTACCTTAACATATATTAATCAGTTCTGGACTTTACCTCTTTTAACAGCAGCAAAAATCACCATCATATTGACATTATATCAGTGCAGCCACACTACAGTCAATATAAGCATTGCTTTAGAGCTCGTGCTTCGGGTATGAGAACAGTGTCTAGACATTCAAATTCCATGTCTTTTGAATCCAGATGGTATAGTTACGACATCAACCAGCAAGGTCTAACTAGACCATGTGAACCACCATGTTAACACTGATAATGCATGACTTTTAAAAACCCTGTGATTCCACACACGGGACACAAAAATACATTTTGCAGACTAGTGCGCCCCCTTGTGGTTGGACAATAGACACATCTGCCACATCCGCTTCAGAATAGTTAATCAAGTTATATAAGCCTCATTAGTTTTACATCTGGATATTCATGAACAATTTAACAAATTTATTATCTTCAGCTTTTTACAAAATAGTAAGGTCTGCATTCAAAATATTTGATCCAGATATCAAGTGTAGCATGAATTATAAAGCTTCACTTTAAATATATTCTTTAGAGTGAGTAATAAATAGCTGCATACAGAAGCTGAAGGGGGATGGCTTCACTGATCCCACTAGAACTGCTAATGTTATACTTATTATTACCACAAGATGGCAGGAGAGTAAAGGAAAGGTAGTGTTTGGCATTCAGAATGAATTAAATCTAAAGATATTCACACAATACACTAGAAAATGTAACAAAGTGTCTTCTAATCCATATAAAGCGTTTAATCTTAATTTTAAACACAGTAATTTATTTTTTAATAAAGTTTGCAGTCTTTGTTTCTCTCCAAAGTCTCTAGAGTTTCACGTCTTCTCAAAATAAAATTTTTAACGGTTTCATAATGATCACAACAGACTTAATTAAAACTGTAGGTCCTGAGAAAATGTAAGCATAACTTGCAATGAAAAGAGACCAAAAAATTCATCGAAATGGATCCTCGTTTTGAACACTTATTTTATGTCTGATTTATTTTGATCTCTTTTCCCCAGTTTTATCGGACACTCTTTGGGGAACGTCATCATCCGCTCTGTGCTGACCCGACCCAGATTTCGCTGTTACCTCTGTAAACTCCACACCTTCCTGTCCCTGTCTGGACCCCACCTGGGAACACTGTATAATAACAGCACGCTGGTCAGCACAGGTACACACAGCAGTGCACACCAGACACACACTATTCAAAGCTTTGGAGTCAGTCAGGTTTTATTATGAGAAATTAATGCTTGTGTTCACCAAGGATTCATTCAATTGATCAAAAGTGACAGTAAAGACATTTTATAATGTTACAAAAGATCAAATAAACGTTCTTTTGAAATTTCAAAGAATCTTGAAATACTTTTGCAAATTGGCATATCAGAATGATTTCTGACAGATCATGTGACACTAAAGACTGGAATGATAATGCTAAAAAAAATCTTTGCATTCCTGGAACATATTACATTTTAAAAATAGCTATTTTAAATTGTAATAATATTACTGTTTGTACCATATTTTGGCTCAAATAAATGCAGCTCTGGTGAGCACAAGAGACTTCTTTAAAAAAAAAAAATCTTACTGACCCCAAACATTTGAACAGTACTGTATATGAAGTTGTTGTGTTGATCAGAGATTCTGTCATCATTTCCCCAACTTCGACTCATTCTACACCCATATGACTTTCTATCCTTGTTTTTCAGGTCTGTGGCTAATGCAAAAACTCAAGAAGTCTGGTTCCCTACTGCAACTTACATTCAGAGACCACACCGACCCGCGACAGACCTTCCTCTACACGCTCAGCAAGAAACCAGGTAGAGATTCGTTGAAAAATATGCAAGATTAAACACTTCCACATACACACATACTCATGTTTTCTTTCTCTCTTTGTCCAGGTCTGCAGTTCTTCAGGAACGTGGTGTTGGTGGCCTCTCCACAGGACAGATACGTACCCTTCCACTCGGCCCGTATTGAGATGTGTCGGACGGCGCTTAAAGACAGAACCACAGGTGTGTTAACTTCCTGTTCTGACCCAGGACTTACCAGAGCAATTTATCAAGCACCGTAACAACCACCTGGAACGCTCTAGAATCAATCGCTTCAACTATTCCTTCGTTTTATTTTTAAAACACAAATAAACCTGAGATTTTTTTTCTGCACGTGTATTCCATTAGCAGCATTTTCCAATAGCTCTGCCAGCAGTGTGAATGAAATGAAATGAAAGGAAACTGTGATAGGAAGTTAAAAAGAGAGCGAGGGGGAAGAGAGCATTCTTCATTTTATGAGACTGTCACTTCTGAGAGTGGCATGCGGCTCTTTGACAGGTATTTTTCTCTCGGTTTGAGAGACAGATTAGAGAATTCAGCCTCTCTGTGAGTGTCAGAGTGACAGACAGAGCTAAGGATACATACTCTGAGCAGTCACACACACACATAGACTATGATCACATAGAACAATGATGGATGCCTTGAAATAGAGACTTTGTTGAGTATGCTGACTGTTGGTGTCAATGCACAGCTAGCTGCAGACGGCAAAAAATGGCAAAAGCTTTCTAAAGATAGCAAGTTCCAATCAGATTGGTAGGCTTTCCAAGAGTCTGCAAGCACAGGTTTTTATCAATCCGCTTGGAGATGAAGTCATGTTTATGAGTTCTCATACTCTTCTGGGAAAGAACTAGACTTCTAGGGTTTGCAAGGTTTATGCAGCAAATCTTTGAAAGATATGCAAGACCTTGCATGCTGTTGATTAGTTTAAAAAACAGGCAAAAATCTACAATGCATTTAAAATTCAAGTCTCAGGGGCAAAGCTTGTGCCAGGATAAAGGTTACATAAAGTTTACAAGTATTACAAGTATAGACATACTAATTCACTTATTGACCTGGTCTGTGGTAAACTAATCCAATCTATGGTTTTGAAAGGAGTCTTAAAAAAATACAATACAAAAAAAAAAAAAAAAATGCTGTTTTAGTAAATGCACCAAGGATGCATTTATTTGATAAAGAATAAAAAAAAAACAGTAATATTGTTAAACATTATTACAGTTTCATTAAGGAAACAAATGTTTTCTCTTTTAATATGTTATAAAATGTAATTTACTTCTTTGATATCAAATCAGAATTTTTTGTGCCACGTGATCCTTCAGAAATCATGCTAATATGCTTATTTGGTGAACAAGAAACATTTATATTTTTTCTTTTGTCAGTGTTATAAGTTATTTTAATATTAGATTTTAGTGATAGATATTTTCAAGATAAAATATAATTAAATTTTAACATTGAAACTTTTTTATATTATTTTTGTTTTATTTTATAAACTTTTATTTTTTATTTTTTATTATTGTATACCATTTTTTACTATTTTACTATTTAAGTAAAATACGTTACTATTTATTTATTTATTTATATATAATGTGTATACCTACTTTTATTTATTTTTGAAAAAAATAAAATAAAAATGCATCAGCAAAATATCTATAATATATTTGCTTTTTAACAGGTCCAGTATATACAGAGATGATCAATAACTTACTCCAGCCATTGCTGAGTGCTCCGAATTGTCGTTTGATCAGACAGAATGTGTTCCACGCTTTACCCAACACGGCCAACACGTTGATCGGACGTGCGGCTCACATCGCGGTGCTCGACTCTGAACTCTTCCTGGAGAAGTTCCTTCTGGTGGCCGGGCTCAACTACTTCAAATAGACATCATGCCTTGAGTTGGGTGGGAGAGCCAATCAGATTACACGTAACGTCAGCCAATCGCATTTCATTTCAGAGTCATAATGAGCTCTGGAATTTTTTTCAATAAGTTCAGTCTTTGGATGCAAAGAATAAAACAGAAATTGAACATTCAGACAATGACTCTGAACAAATATCTGTAAAATCTGTACAGAAAGAACATTGTATACCAAGCAAATAGAAGAAACTAACAGCTGGAGGCCTACACAATCCTTAAAGCTTTATGGTGTAGTAACTTAGCATTGCATAGTCCAAGCTGGAAAATTAATCCTTTGAATGTAAATTCAGTGTGTAGCTTATGTTGTAACAACAGCCTTGGTTCTTCATTCCCTCAAGTCACCGAACGTACAGTGCCGTGAAAAGATTTTTGCCCCTTTCTTGTTTTCTTTTGTTTGTTTTTGCATATTTGTCACACTAAAAAATAAAATTCGGTTTTTAAACGATAATTTCATTTAAGGAAAACAAACAAAAAAAAAAAGCTTTTTTAAACCTACCTGGCCCTACGCAAAAAATGAATTGCTGATGAGAACTGTGAATAACCACATTATTTTAGAAAACAGAGTTAAATTTCACTAGCCACAGCTCTGATTACTGCCAGACCTGTTGAATCAAGAATCACTTAAATTAAGTTAAATTAATGCATTTAGTAGACGCCTTTATCCAAAGCGATTTAAAGTGTATTCAGGCTAACATTTTTTACCTAATATGTGTTCCCTGGGAATCAAACCCACAACCTTTTGTGCTGCTAATGCAATGCTCTACCACTGAGCCACAGGAACAAAACCAGTTATTAGAATTAGGAGGAAATTATTTTTTTTTACGTAGTGCCAGGCAGATTTGGGCAACTTTTTTTCCCTTAATAAATGAAATCATTATTTCTAATCTGAATCATTCAAGTGTGACAAATATGCAAAAAAAAAATAATAATAATAATAATAATAATAAAAAAAAAAAAAAAACAGGCAGGGGGCAAAAACTTTTTCACAGCACTGTATATTTGCTGCACCCTTTGTAACTTGAAGAGGTCGATATCACTGGACTTTATACTTGAAGAGTAAACTGGATCACTGATGTTTGAGTTTCGTGTTACGAGAACACCTCAGTGTTGTCATGTTTCTTTTTATGGAGTCATTCTTTTATAGTTTGTGTGTTTTGTCTGTGTTATGTTGTGAAGTGAGAGTCTCACTGTGAAATAAGCCAGCTCCATTGTGTTTTCTCTATTGTGATTCAATACGTTCTGTCTGTTTCCCCTGTAAACGTGTTCATTAGGTGCGCAGAGATCATGATCTGAATGTGTTTACCATTCCAGCCTTAACTATCACAAAGTGAGAATTTCTACTGTTTCAATGCTACTTTCATTCATTTTAAATGGTTAGTTCACTAATATGAACATCTTGTCATCATTTACTCACCCTTCATGTCATTCCAAACCTGTGTTCTTCTTTCTTCCATGGTACACAAAAAGGAGTGTAATGTCCAAAAATGACAATATAGCCGTATAGAAACATGGCAAAAGCAGTCATTATAAGGTGATTTTAAAATGATACATTAATGTCAGACATTTTCAAATTAATTTGCTGCAGTTCAATTGTTTAATGGCTGGCATTCAGGATGACTACATACTGTATTCTGGATTGGATGGGCTCAAATAAATGGGACAGAGGATTTGGCAGCGAATTTACTAGAAAATGATTGATCTTTTGTAAAATATTCTTCCAACATAAACAGAACACTATGATACTTAGTGTTTTCAGGGCAGTATTGTGCAATCCTTGAAATCCAACTGGTCTTCTTTCTTGCATACTTTTTACATGAATCCGAATATCTGTAGTCGTTACACTGCAAAATTAGCACATCATTTGATTTTGTGCACAAATATGTTTGTAAGACATACGGAATCCATTGTACATTAAGGCGAAATCAAAAAACCACTGAAACTACTTTTCAAAACTTTGGGATTGGTAAGATTTTTTTCCTGTATTTTTTAAATAATACTTTTACGCTCACTAGGGCTGCATTTATGTGATCATAAATACAGTAAAAACAGTAATGCAGTGAAATATTTACTTTATTATATTGTAAAACGTAAATTATTCCTGTGATGCAAAGCTGGATTTTCATCATCGTGAAGACTGGAATAATAAAAGTGATTCGGAAGACTGTGGAGAGTGTTCTGAATTACTTTCATATCTCAGTCATCAGTGTGCAGATTAATATTTTTGTGCAAACTGACTTTTTTTTTTTTCATGACTCCTTTGATGACTCGAATGTTCAAAAGAACATAATTTATTTTTTTGTAACATTATAAATGTGTTTACTACCACTGAGAAATGTAAAGCATCCTTTTTGAATAAAAGTATAAATTAAAGAAAAAAAAACTTTTTGAATGGTAGCATATCTAAAACTTTATTAGCTTGCATTTCCTATATCTTATTTTAGATTAGCATTTTTCATATTTTATTACATATTTTATTGTTTAAGTTAGGGATTGTTCATTGAAAACCCCATAAAAATCTGCTGAAATGTCCCAGTGTTTATGGTGGTTGCAGCCTTGTTGTTTGTTTTATATATTTTATAGTCTGTTCTTTGTCGTGTAACATGTTCTACTGTATTTGCAAATTTCTGCACATTGTTTGGGTATCATAAGATAAACAAAATGGTGTAAAATCACGTGGTTATGTAAGCTTTTGGTTCTTTCTGGTCTTGTTTAGCACTGTACTCCTCGTGAGCAGCTAATCTTATTTATTGTATTGTATCACACTGGATTAACCTCGATTTGATCTCTTTGATGCCCTATAACGCTTAGTTTCTGTCTTTAGCTGTCCGCTCCTCAAGGGTAACACTTACAAACATCTCACTGCAGCCACACCTCAAGTTTTCACCTCCTTCAGCATCTTTAGCTCTTGTTTTCGGGGAGTTCTGGGTCTGATTCAGCCGCCGTCAGCAGCGTGTGATTGGGTTTAGATCAGCGCCGCCGTGTCAGCAGAGTTAGAAGATGCCCTTTCTGTCCCTGCTGAGCTTTTATGTAAGCGCTGACTGACGCTCGATTAGTCAGTACGTACGCTGTCACCGTGATTGATGTTAATTTAACCGTGTCACGTGACTCTGCTGCTTTTGTTACCGCTGAAGGAGCCACCAGGCTTAACGCTCCATTACCCATCATGCTCTGCTGCGCTGAGCTTGTTTGTTTGTTTGTTTGCTAGCTAATTTGGGCTGATGGCAGAGTTTGCTCACACAAGTCAAGCGCATTAATTATGGAAACAGAGCTGAATTGCGGTGTGAATACTGACCAAGAGCAAAAGCAGGTGTAAAATATAGTACTTAAATACTGGGAAAAAAAAGTGTATTTTTCTCACAGCGGTATTAACAGAATCTATACATTTAAAAAAATAATACTTAAACCCTCCATTAACTCATATTCAATTCTATTTTTCTGGCTAATTTTTTCTTCATTTCTTTTTTTCTGTTTAATCAAATGTAATTGGTGAGAAAGAACCAAAAAGTGTTGATGTATTTCTAAACAATAGAAGTTGGGATGAAATCCTTCCCTTTTCTCTGTGAACATCCCGTTGGCCTCAGAAATGTGTCACATGAAGGAAGTAAGACGGGTTATGAAGGACGTTTCACAATTTTTAAACATCTTTCCTTTCACAATGCTCTTCAATTTAATAATGGTAACAGACATCTATAACACAAATAACTCCCATTCAAATCAAAGATTTAAGAGGCAGAGGTAGCTCGTCTCTGTAAATCTCTGTTTTTACTTCGGAGCCATTTTTTCCAGCATACGTTTGTGTTTTCATCCAGATCCAGAATGTGTAAACAGATGAAAATGTATTCACTGTGAGATTGTAACGTGTTCATTTAACATATATATATATATATATATATATATATATATATATATATATATATATATATATACACTTTTTTTATCAATATGTATTGTTCACATCTGTGCCAATGATATTCTGATGTTTTTTCAATGTTTGCTTTAATTACTGTACGTGTCCCTCGTAGTAGCTTATGCCCAAATATATAAATAAGTACAGTATATATTCCATGTACATTAAGAAATATCACCTTATATTATGATCAAATGAAGTATTACAATAAATAGTATTCTTCTTTTAAAAGTAGACTTTGTTTCTTTGTTTTTTTTTGCACCAACTTCACAGTAGTCAAATAAACATTTGACATTTTATTTAAATGATGTCCTGGTCATTTTGATGTAGACAGGATTTTCTTTTTCCGAACATTCTAGTTAATGTTATGGCACTGGACAAAAACCTAATGATAGGTGTAACAACTGGATCATTTTTGCACTTTTGGGGGGATTTTCTCCCCACTTTGTTACCAGCATAGAAAGATATCTAATAGACCTCATCGATATGATCTTCAGTTTTTGAGTGAATTGAGAAGAAAGTTAATTGAAAGAAAAAGATGACAAAAATGAATCCAATATTGATGATAAAACAACGATCACCAAATTAGGTGAAGGATTTTCAGCACAACAAGAGTTAAATGTAGCATATTGTTAAACAGATGAGATGCATTCAAGTACACACACACACACACACACACACACACATATATGAACTATATTACTTGAAGCACTTAATGCCAATGTTTTACAGTGATTTCGCCACCATCCAAGAAGACTTTGTGTGCATAAGAATACCTCTACATCACTTTAGAATGTTTTTTCTAAATATCTGGCCTTTATATTTATAACCACACACTGTAAATCACAAGAGTGTTTAGTTGCTATTAGCGTCTTCACTAAATCATAAAGATTAGAGCTGAAAAATGAAGTGCAGACCTCAATAACTTGACCTTGAATTGAAGGAGGATTACACAATTCAAAGCACGACAGCAAGTACGCAACATTCATTTCATCCCGTAACAAATCCAGAGAGATTCCCAGGTATTAATGAGACACAAACCCGAAGGCTCCCGGCGCAAAATGCTGTAAATCCTCTTAATGTTCTCGTACGTTGAGAAACAAGCGTTCTCGCTCAGCCGCGAGGATGCCGACACCATCAAACCAATCAAAGCCTGCCAAAATGTGAGTCCCCTGGCTGTGAGGGATTTCCTCAGGAAATATATTCACGTCCTGGCATGTGTTTAGAAGAGTCATTTTTCTTTTTCTCTCAGCCTGTTTGTCATTTAACTCAAAGCTTTGGCATGGCCTGCAAGGAGACTCAGAATCGTATCAATGAAGCCGTTTCCTCCCACGACGGTGAACAAACGGACGGGGCCCTCAGACAGATGGCAGCCTTTTAGATACACGCTGATACAATAAAGCTTTTCATTCATCACTTATCAAGCAACAAACAAGCACGAAATGAAATGAAACAAAGACAGCGAAGCCCATTTACCACCGGCGTTTGATCTGGGGCACGCCGATTTCAAGAACGGGTGGCGCTGGTCTTCTGGGACCAATGCAGTTCTGCTTATATGGGTGTGTTTTTTCGTGCAGCCAGTAGGCGGAAATGATTTTTGCCATTAAATCCATCACAGGCCCTGTTTGAAAGAGTATTCATTAGTTAGCGATGCAGTGTGGGAAGCAGCTGGTCATTATTAGTCCCTCGACGAGCGTTTTCAAGGAAGCCATTGTCAATAAATGAGAACTCCGGCAGGAGTAATTAGCGTCCTAGAAATCCGACTGCACGGACAGTACTATCCTCTCACAAGGCCTCATTAGAGCATATGACACCGATGGGAGAACGATAGCCAGATTAAAAATGACAAAAGGAGCAGGTAGCAACCTTACTGTATGCTAAGCTGCTGTTTTTGCTTATTGTGTAAGAGTTTCTAAGAGTATTCTAAATGCTATTCTATATTTAGCGCTACCATTTAAAAGTCGAGCTGATTTTTTCAAATGTCTTTGCACTTATGCTGCATTTACTAGATCAAAAATAAAAAAAATAAAATAAAGAAAGAAAGAATTGTGCAATATTATTACAATTTAACTGAACAGTTTTTTTATTATTATTATTATTTGAATATATTTTAAAATGTAATTTATTTCTGTGATGCAAAGCAGAATTTTTCAGCATCATCACTCCAGACTTCAGCATCACATGATCCTTCAGAAAGTATTCTAATATTCTGATTTTCTGCTCAAGAAACAATTCCTATTATTATCAATGTTGAAAACAGCTTTGATGCTTAATATTTTTCTGGGGACCATTTTTCCAGGGTACTATGATGAATTATTTGATTCCACTGAAAGTAAAAAATATAAAAATAAATAAATAAATAAACTGAATTTATTAGAAATTTTAAAAAATAAATAAAATAATAAATAAGGGATTTAATGCATGCTTGCTCAACAAAAATAATTAATTTCTTAAAAAAAAAAAGAAAGAAAAAAAAAAGATTGCTAGTGTATATTCCAAGACTTCTGAAACACTTTAATAGCATTTCAGTTTCAGTTGTTATTCATTGTCAATCTCCTATCCTTCAAAACTCTTTTTCACTTGTCTGCACTTCATTGTACATTATTAAAATCTGGCATGTTGTGACTGGTTATGAGAGCATATGTCACCAATGGCTTAAGACCGGTCTATCTCGATGCGTCATATCACATGTGAATATGTGTTAGAGAAGGTTTTCAGTGAATAGCAGCTCAATAGCACTTCAGTCTGTTCCTCACTTGAGGAGGCTTGGAATATAACCACTTCATGATGTCCTTTTTTGAGCTTTAAAAAAAGGTCACTATTCAATTACTGGCTTTACGTTCAACAGGAGAAAGAAAACCACACAGGTTTGAAATAACATGAGGATTTTCATGTTTAGTTGAACTGTTCCTTTGAATAAATGTTATAGCAAAAGGTTCAAAAGAGCTTTTTGACAAGCTGTTTTCTGCAAGCAAACAGATGAAGTCTGCAGGTATGAGATGATTTCATACAAAACACATTCTGTTCTGTGACATTCCTTCAATCCACACGCTCACAAGAGCCTGACACCCCAAACACCTACAAGACAGAAGTTTGACAAGAAACCAAAGCCAGTGGAGAAATCAAGTGTCCATCACGGCACACATCCTCGTGAATGGTGCATCACGTTCTGCCATGTTCTGTTGCTTTTAAGGGCTTGTTCTTAAGACACAGCTGAAGATGTATACTTATCAACTATAAATGTGGCCATCTGTGCTTTTTGCAGATCTGCCTGTCTTATAAGCACTGTTACAATGTTAAAGCAAAGTATTGATGAGTGGTGTTTGCAAAGGCAAGAATCACTATTACTATTGCTCATGCTAGATTTGAACTCATTTGACAGCTTTTTTTGCTAAAAATAATGGTTCTTTGTTGGCATCGAGGAATCCTTCCACTGAAAAAAAGGTTCTTTATATTGGAAAAAACATGTTCTTTAGTTTTTCAAAATGTAAATCTTCACATGGAGGTAAAAAAAGTGGTTCTTTTAAGAACTATTCACTCAAAGATCTTAAGGGAACCCAAATAGGTTCTTCTATGGCACTGCTACAAAAAAAAAAATAAATAAATAAAATAAATCAGACCTTTTATTTTTAAGAGCAGACATGAAAAATGTCTCAAATCATGTGGCTGTGAGCTGTGTCATTAGGTAAATGACAGCGGCATATCTTTTTTTTGACAAAAATGTCACTGATTTAGATTAGAGAAGTCTAACCATGCTGGAAATTCATCTGCAGCTTTGTTTTGGACCATTGTAGCGGGTTTCTAGCTAGCCAAGCTTGTTTAAGTCATCTTGGATCACCAACAAACCAGCCACCGGTTGGTCACACCAGTTTAAAGGTGCAAAGAACATCATGGCTGGTAGACCTGCTAATTACCAGCTTGGACTTCAAAAATGAAATGAAATCAAGATTCTTTAATGGCATTGATGGTTTCATGAAGAACCTTTAGCATCCAGGGACCCGTTTAATTCCACAAACGGTCCTTTATAGTGAAAAAAGTTTTTTAAGATCTTAAAATGTTCTTCACATTAAGAAAAGTAAGTCTTTAAATAATGGTTCACTGGAACCAAAAATGATTCTTCTATGATATTCTGTGGAAACCCCTCTTTGAAACATTATTTTCCTTCATTTTGACCCCCTTTTCTGAAACTAGCAAACACCGAAACCATCCAAGCATTGAGTTTTGCACTGGCAAACAGCCATCTCATTTTCCTTTAGATGTATTTACTCCCACCTTGCTGTCTCGTTCTCTCTTAGTTTGTCTCGCTCCCAGACAGATAGCTGTTCTTAGTGTTAACAGAAAGTTGAGTCATCTGCCTCATTACCTGGAGCAAGCCGTTAAATGGTCCATTATCAAACGTGATAGCTGCTTTTCTGCAGGAGGAGAGACGTGGGCAGACGTTACTGGAGATCTGCGGTCTGTGTTTCGCTGAAATGAGATCACAGCTTATACCACACATGATTTATGTTAAAGGAATCTTTTAAGATTCATGATCACATATCACATACATTCACTATTATTATTATTTTTATTGTAGTAACAGTAAAAATTATATTTCAAATAAACCATGTTTTTTTTTTTTTCAAATTTCTATTCATCCTCATCCAGAACATTCCTTTAAACTATACATAAATATATTTTTCCTTGCATTTTTTATGTTTTGGAAAGAGACAACAGTTTAACAAGATCTTACATATTTACAGGTCACATGATCTTGCTTACAGCAGCCTGTTGTAGGAGAAGCAACATGTTCAGCGTGTTTTCCAGCAAGCTCTCTGGGCTTGTCATGTGTGATGGATGTAGAAACGCATCCCAGACTGAAAGCGAGCTGCTTTGGGAGGACACAGACTGGCCCCGGAGCCGTGTTTCAGGGATATGACGGATCTAGACGACTGAAGGTAACCACAGGTCTGTCTCGTACAGGATAAGAGTTCAACTGTTAGAGCTGGAATTGATTAGTGTGCTTGGGATTGAAATGATTGATTAATGATTTAAAAGTGCATCTTTAATAGGTTAGAGCAAAAGTTTGCAACCTTTTGGGCATAAGGTGACATTTTTTATTTTTCTGGATAACCACTATGCCAATACTTTTTGAATTTTTTATAAATAAATAAATATACTATATATATTATTATTATATAACAATATATTATTATTATTATTATTATTATTATTATTATTATTGTTATTGTTATTGTTATTGTTATTGTTATTATTATTATTATCATCATCATCATTATTATTATTATTATTGCATGATGCAATTCGGGCATTTTTATGATTATTTTTTATATTATTTTTAATTTATTTTTTTTGTCTTAATTCCAGTCTGCTCAGTTGCTAGAGATAGTGTTTTTTTCCATATTATTTTAAAATGTGAAATATTATTACAATTTAAATGTCTATTTTAATATATTTCACAAGCTGAATTTTCAGCATCCATTTCTCCATTCATCTACTATCATAGAAATAAGCTGATTTCGTGATTAAGAAAATAAAATTGTTGTTTTTATAATTATTGTTAAAATCAATGTGTTGTTTATTTTATTTTATTCATTGATCCATTCATTTAGGATTTATAAATATATATATATGTAATATATTATATAATTTGAATTAGATTTCATTTTTATATTCGGTTATTAATTTCAGGTTAATTTCTGCTCCTGCATTCAAAGTATCTCAAAATTAATTTTGAGCCTGTTTATTATTTATCAGCTGAGATTAATACTTCAAAATCCAGCAAAGATAAAAACCATCAGGTATAAAATGAACAGCAAAAAAAAAAAAAAAAAAAAAAAAAAAAAAAATAGAGACTAGAGCAAACTAGATCTGATGACAGATTAATAATAAAAAATAAATAAAAAAGTTGAGAATGAGCAATCTGTGTTCAGTTTCTAAGGTTGTTTCACACCACTAGATGGCAGTCAGTATCTCTGTGCTGAAGTCCAGGCAAAGGGCACTGACCTCAGTCCACAAAGAGAAACATTCACACACATATTCACACAAAAAAAAAAAAAAAAAAAAAAAACACATATTCACAAATATGAATAAATTGGCCAAAATGTGAGATTTTGACGTTACCGACGTGTTTCAGGTCACAGCCAGTCTAAAAGCTGAAATGAAAATAAATAAATGTTAATAGCCACTGTCATATCTCTGAAAGCTTAAACACGTGTCATACTGCACAAGCCTCAAATATCTCATTCTGATAGTTTTCAGCAAATCTTACAGCCGGTGTTGTGCAGCGTGAGTGTGCGCCGGTTTGACCTCTGGCTGCGTATAGGTCACGTCTCTGGTTTTGCTGACATTCCTAATGAAAGCTGAGAGCATTTCTAGCCATCAGCGAGGAGGCGAGCGCACAATGAATATCGATCTTCAGACATTTAACAATTTACCGTAACTGCCTCCATCCAGCGGGTGCAAAGGATGTTCCTTTCCTATTCCCACCTCCAGACGCTACACAGGAACTACTTCTGTAACCATGGCAATATCTTCCCTTGACGTGATGCGGGTTTGATGATGGTGAACTGGCCGGTCAGTGGGCATTTTGAAGCTGCGCTACACCCACCGATCAGCTCTAAACATGCAGCAGCTCACCCGTGATATTCCTCTCTTTGACTATACACTAGAGGTTAACATGTCCTCTTGTGTTCTCAGATGAGAGGAGGACAGAGATGGAGGAATGGAGAGGCGGAGGCAAGAAAGAGCAAAAGAGATGATGAAATGGAGTGTGAAAGAGAGAGTAGCCCCGAAATCTTGACCCAAATACAAATGTCTCCACAGCAAGGATTTGAGAACAAAACAGCGATTTTAGCAGTGTTTTCACACCGGGCCGTCCTGAAAGGCTTTGAGCATGTGTGCATGCAGGCTGTGTATGGAAATGAAACGGGATAAATGTGTGAATTTATCCTCTTATGAACACCAACCATCTGTCGAAAGGGCCTCTGGTGCCTTTAATGGAACCATAACATTTCATAATGCCGCTAATATAATAGAATATCCCCTTCTGATCTTTATATGGGCCATTCCTGTTATGCTGTATTTTTTGAACTAATTAAAAATGAATATGTCTGTTCTAATTTAAGCAAGTATTTCAAAAAGATTTTTACACACTGTACGTATAAAGAAAATAAACCCGATTCTTACAGGATCCTAATAAAGATCTGCAGTTGGTCATTGCTCTGTGATTGAGAGTCAGTTTACATGATCAGTCTGATATCTTATTAAGCATCTTTTTAAAATGTTCATAACAGGATGAGAGAAACTAATAACTAATAAAAAAACATTGCATAGTTAATCAACTCCTCTGCTACTTGATGATATTGTTTTTCATCCAAAATGATGCCATGTTTTAGAGATGATATCAATAGTGAATTGTTAGTGGACTATCAATTAAACGAGTCTTCCAAAATAATCATTTTGTTCAGAGAAAATGAAGAACATTTCTTTATGAACTGACAGTTGTCTAGCACACGAAGCTAAAAAAGAAAGAAAGAAAGAAAGAAAAAGAAAGAAAGAAAGAAAAACAACCAATTAAATAAAATGACAGAAAATTCATTCCATTCTCACTTTAATGTGATTTGCATCTTATTAATAAATGATTTATTAAAATATAAAAAAATACAAAGCAGTTATTTTTATAAATGAAAATTTTTTATAATATTACTGGATTTTTGATCAAATAAATAATGGTTTAATGATTTTAACAAACACAAACTTTTGAAGGTTAGTATATTATGAGGTCATGAAATGTAATGCATAACAGGAATGCTCCATTTCAAGATGGATTTTAAGAAAGAACGTAGAAAAAAACTTTGGTATATGAATAATTTTGAGGGCTGTTCACACCAAAAGCAATTTGCAACCGCAATGCACATTTTTACTGAGAGATGATCTGAGGTGACGTGAAGCACAGAAACCAGCAGAAATGCAGAGAATGCATTGTATTCTTTCCATTAGAAGACACCAAGTGTGCAACCTATATTTCATCGAGATGATCTGCTTTTTTCTTGTCATTCTTCTCTTTCTCCTCACAGAATGACATCCAAATACACTTGCGACGACATTAAAATTCACGCCTGTCACTTCAAAGCAAGAATCTCTCTATTATTATGTGAATACACATGGTGAGAGTTAAACTGTGATGTTCGCAACTGGATGTTGCATAAATTCCCAGAGCAGGTGATTATTAAGTCTCTGAGGTCTCACAGCTTCTTCTTCTGAGAGATTCCGGATTTAGGGAAACTTGGGCAGCGATTTTAAATATGAAATCCCATAATCTCAGATAATCTAAAGAGATCAGAGCAAAAGGAAGTAAGCTTAATGCTGTATAACGACTGTTGATCCTTGTAAAGTTCGACACAACAACATAAAACATGTTTTACGCAAATGGACTAAACATTATGTAAAACGACTGAAACCGAAATGACAGTATGCTTTAAAAGTCAAATCTTCACTGCAGTGTACTGTACCGCTGGTCTAACACCCCAAAGATGCATAGAATTAGATATTTTCTTGCTAAAACTGTGTTTTATGACAGATTAACCTTGATCCTGGACGTTTTGAGATGATCTGCTCTGTGACTGATACATATGGTGCATCTCGTCTGTCCTCATATTAACTTTGAAATCCGATCAGCGGATAAAGCCGTAAAACTTGTCACAGGTTGTGCCGACCTGAGTTCATCTTGTCATATGGGACAGGGTTTAGTAAGCTCCTCTCTTTGAACTCCGGAGGAATTTCCCAAACACACTTCCACCATCCAGTTTAGCACTCTTCAAAACTTACAGACAGTGACATGTTGTCTGGTCCTCCCTCCCATTCCTTCATTACACTCGTTCCCCAGTGTCTTCCCTTCACTCATGTTCGGCTTTCTATTCTGAAGTCAGTAATAAACCAACTGAAGCATGCTTTCAAACACCTAGCGCTGAATCTGAATCGCATTCTGCCCACAGACCCCTCAGGCCACCCGCAGGCCTCTGCACGACTCCCAATATGAGGTCCGACTCAAATAATCCCAAGGATTTGTTTGACTGTGATGGAAAAATCTGAAACATCTGACTATTTCCAAAACATCACATGACTTTTGGAATATGCCACACTAGGCATCACACACTTGCTGACTTGTTTATTCTTCCTGCATTTTTTTATTAAGTCAAGCCTCACTATTACTATTGCCTATAGCCATGCTGCGTAATAAACTGTTCAAAAGATTGGGGTCAGTTTATTTTCTTTTTCTATTTTTAGGAAATTTACTCTTTTATTCAGATCGGATACATTCAATTGACTAAAAAATACAATTATAATGTAAAAGGTTTCCATTTCAAAACCAATTAGTTTGCTTCCACCACAATTAACTGATGCAAAAAAAAAAACCTTTTTTATAGGCACTCAAATCAATGATTATGCCATTCATATGTGCTTAAAACAATAATTATGACATTCATATGCCCTGAAATCAATGGCAGATGGGAGTTTTACAACATGTTTGAGTAAGTAAAAATCCCATCTGCAGTAAATCAATGATTATGCCATTCATATGTGCTCAAATGAATAAGTATGCCTTTTATATGGGCTGAAGTCAATGATTATGCCACTCATTTGTGTTGAAATCAATGATTACGGTGTTTATACAGTATGTGCTCCAATCAGTGATTATGCCATTCATACGTCCTAAAAAATTACAATTATGTTGTTCATACTGTATGCCCTTAAATCAATGATTATGCCATATATGCACTTAAATCAATGATTTGAAAGTGAAGTGAAAGTGACATACAGCCAAATAAGGTGACCCAAACTCGGAATTTGTGCTCTGCTTTTAACCCATCCAAAGTGCACACACACACACACACACACACACACACACACACACACACACACACACACACACACACACACACACACAGCAGTGAACACACACACACATGGAGCAGTGGGCAGCCATTTATGCTGAGGCACCCGGGGAGCAGTTAGGGGCAGTGGCGGCTCCAGACAATTTTGATTGGGGGGGCAATGGGGGGTCCTGGTCATTTCAAGGGGGGTCTCATGAAAACCAACAAAAAATACAGTGCACACGACTAATAACTGCATATTACTGCTAATAAACAACAAAAACAACACAGCACATCAACTACTTTGTTTATAATTAATTAATCAATTGCAGTTTGCAAACAATATGCTCAAACTTTAAAGGGTTGGACCTAATCGATAAGTCCACCTTAAATATTGATACAAAACATAAAAAACTGATACACTGGAATATAGTGATTCATATTATTATTACTGTTGTAGTTGCTGTTGCCTAAAATCGAACACCTTTGCAATGTAAACAAATGACAGGCTACATTTGTTATTCATATCCTTCAGACTGCACTTTGATGTCAGGTATATTATGCATTTTTTTATTGCCATTGATATTTTTACATTTATTTCCAATGAGATATTATTGAGTTTACAGGCTAATGTGGTCTTGCTGTTGTAAACACTGTTGCTATTGTAGAAAAAATAATAATATTTGCGTCACATTTAAAATATAATTATATTTGAATTCATTTCTGAATAGTTTTTATTTTTATAATGATAATTCAGAGAATGAGAAAATCTGAATAAGCCTTACCAGTTTTGTGATAATTATTTTTAAGGCACTCTATTTGTTAAAAAATAAATAAGTAACGTTAGTGTAATATAATAATAGTGTAGTCAAATAACATAAAAAAGACCAGACCCCTCGATGTCTGTGAAACTTTTCTCCCTCAAACAGCGCTAGCGTTACTTCTACACACAGCAACATATCTGCATGTTCTCACATCACATCGTTCTTGTAAAATAATAATAAGTAAATAAACATCAAAATCACTTCGCTGAGAATGAAACACCACTTACCAGCTGCCACTGTGTTGAAAATATCATTTAGCAATTAAAAAATGCGCGTCGGATGAGGTCGTCGTAAGGTGAAGGTCATCATGTTGGTCATTTTATTTACGGCTAAATTATTATTAATAAATTGTACTAATATTATGATTGGGCGTGGGCAGGCATTCACAAAAGGGAATGTTATTACAAAAAAAATGGAGGAGATTTTGCTTTGACAAAAGAGCACTTAAGGGGCAAAGGAGCAGGTGCTCAAGTGAACCGGTTCTTTCGGACAGTTCGATCAAATAAAACTAGTTGGAAAAAAAAACGGTTCACCGGTTGTTTTGCGCTCGATGTAATGTCATTCGCGACGACTGCCCTTCTATGAAGGTATTTTTGATTCAAATTAACTGAGCACCTGTGGCAGTGCGATTTGTAGTTGTAGAGAAAAGCCACACATGTGTATCAGTAAATTTGAAGTCACAGAGTGAAATGTTTTAAGAGTTGCAAACCTGTAGCCTTTTTTTCTCTCCCACAAACACAACACAACAGTTACACCTTCTCAAATTCTTCATTGCAGGTGCACAAATCCTATTCTACAAATCACACATTTAGAAACTCGTACGCTCACATTTTTGAAACAATTGCTGCAGTGAATGTGGTGCAAAACGCATTTACACACCCGCATCAAGAAATGTGCAGTCGTGGAGAAATGTTGAACATCCGCAAATCAGTACGTCAATTCATCAAATGAGAGTTGCACACTTGTAGAATATTTTCTCAGAATGTCTTGTATATTTTTCTAACACAAACACAAAGTACATAACTACAGCTTCTTGAATCTGCTGCGATGAAGCTCAAACACTGTTTTTTCGCTTTCAAGCGACAAGTTTCGCGCTCTCCCTTTTGCACCGAGATATTTGGTTCAAAAGTGATTTGTGCATCTGTAGAGGTAGTGGGCGGGACTGTTTAGAGATTACAGAATTTCAGCCAATCAGAAGAGCTACTGAGCCGGTAGATATACGCCCCAAGCAGTTTTACGCCCCTGTTGTTCCTCATGCGTCCAGTAGGGGGAGGCAGTATATTAGTATATGAGCCCAGTCATTTATAAGAACAGCAGACCATATCTATATGTATGATAGCAGCAGACCTTCTTGAAGCAATACGGATGAGGTATGTTAAATAATCTGCTAAAGTACTTTTGATCAATTATTGATCAAAGATTGATCAATTAAATAAGAAAGAATAGCGATATCAATTCAAAAGATGGATCAGTTTATTTCGAGAGGCAAAAGTACTTGATTGAGTCAGATGTTCTGTCTGACTCAAACTTAACTAACCACAGTCTATCATCAATGGACAAAAAAAAAAAAAAAAAAAAAAAAAAAAAACAATCAAAGTGACTTGACACTTTTTCCAAGTGTTCCATCAATATTGTTCATTGAAGATCAGGAGCGAATTGATGTTATCTACACTCAGATGACTTCAATTTTGGATGGCACACCTACACACACCCACAGTGACCAGATCAGATTCATTATGGATGTCCCTTTTCCAGAGGTATGGTCTTGTGTGTTAGTTGTGCTCTGCATGGTGTCATATTCACATTGTTTTTAATGTCAAATAGTTTATCCATAATGTTAGATAATTTCTATAAAATAATAGTTTTGTGCTTAATATAGAAAAGGAACTTTGGATTTTGTTGTAAAAAAAAAAAAAAAAAAAGCAAAATGATGCTTGGCTTATTTGGGCTGTGATAAATCTTTCTCTGGTAGTCCATCATCTGTGCTCTCGCTGTTGTGAAAGATGTGTCCATCTTGGAGGCTGAGGAGAAATTCCTTCGAGGACCTGTCATTGACGCAAGGTACTGTAAGGATCCTATAAAGGAAAAAAAAAATTGAAACATGACATCCTGCCATTATTTATAAATAACCATTGTTTTCTACCACTATGCAACTTTTGCTTTTTTATTTATTTTTATCAGTGAGTGGGATCACTTTGACCGCAGGATAAAGAAACAATTAAAGAAGAGTGGCAAACCACTGGAGAGTCATCTACAGGAGTCATGCTGTTAAGAAATAACCAAGTCATGGTGTTAATAAATTTTTTTTGTGAACAACAATATTGTCTTTCTTTTAAATGACCCTTGGAACTTTAGAAAATTGTTAAATTTTGTTGGTCTTCATAAAATGCTATGTAGAACATGTTCTGTTGCTGTATAACGAGCAATTGTGAATTGTAAAGCACATATTTCATTTAGGATCCATATGATTACACAGTACTGTATGTCTAATGGCCTGAATATGGTTAATATCTAAATATAACTTAATATAAATTCACAACATCATATATCAGTCAATCTCTGTATATAAAAACAGTTTATAAATATATATAAATAATACATTTTACAGTAGGTCATAGGTCTGCAGCCTCCCCCTACTGGACGCATGAGGAACAACAGGGGCGTAAAACTGCTTGGGGCGTATATCTACTGGCTCAGTAAGCTCTTCTGATTGGCTGAAATTCTGTAATCTCTAAACAGTCCCGCCCACTACCTCTACAGATGCACAAATCACTTTTGAACCAAATATCTCGGTGCAAAAGGGAGAGCGCGAAACTTGTCGCTTGAAAGCGAAAAAAACAGTGTTTGAGCTTCATCGCAGCAGATTCAAGAAGCTGTAGTTATGTACTTTGTGTTTGTGTTAGAAAAATATACAAGACATTCTGAGAAAATATTCTACAAGTGTGCAACTCTCATTTGATGAATTGACGTACTGATTTGCGGATGTTCAACATTTCTCCACGACTGCACATTTCTTGATGCGGGTGTGTAAATGCGTTTTGCACCACATTCACTGCAGCAATTGTTTCAAAAATGTGAGCGTACGAGTTTCTAAATGTGTGATTTGTAGAATAGGATTTGTGCACCTGCAATGAAGAATTTGAGAAGGTGTAACTGTTGTGTTGTGTTTGTGGGAGAGAAAAAAAGGCTACAGGTTTGCAACTCTTAAAACATTTCACTCTGTGACTTCAAATTTACTGATACACATGTGTGGCTTTTCTCTACAACTACAAATCGCACTGCCACAGGTGCTCAGTTAATTTGAATCAAAAATACCTTCATACCCTTCTTTCAAGCCTTCGATTTACCCGCGCTCATAACACTAGCACAGAATCAGTTCAGAATCAATCATCAAAATGATCAGTTCAGGCGAGCTGTGAGCTTTTACTGTCTATGGCTGTGAGTCAGTCTGCTTCACGCTGAATCACACATGCGCAGTATCACCAGCTCCTCGGTTCTCGAATCGGACGCGTCTGACAGAAACGATTCTCGTTCAGTGTAAGAATAAATGTAGAATAATTATTATTTATTATTATTCTGCGTAGTTTGAAGATATTTTTATTATATTTATCCCGGATATATATATATATATATAATCAGGAAGAGGGTGGGGGGTCAAATGGGGGGTCAAGGCGTTTTTTGGCAGGGTCTTGAGACCCCCCAGGACCCCCCCTGGCGCCGCCGGTGGTTAGGGGTTCAGTGCCTTGCTCAAGGGCACCTCAGTTATGGTATTAAAGGTGGAAAGAGCGCTTTACATTCACTCCCCCCACCTACAATTCCTGCCAGCCCAAGACTCAAACTTGCAAACCTTGGATTGCAAGTCCAACACTCTTACCATTAGGCCACGACTGCCCCTTCATGCATTTTGCCCTTCATGCACTCAAATCAACGATTATAACATTCATATGTGCTCAAATCAATGATTGTGTCATCCACATGCATTCAAATTGATGATAATGGTGTTCATTTGCGATCAAATCAAAGATTATGCCATTCATAGGCACTGAAATCAATGATCATGCCATTCATATATACTGAAATCAATGATTACGGTGTTTATACAGTATGTGCTCGAATCGATGATTATGCCAATTGTTGTTCAAACTGTATGCCCTTAAATCAATTATTATGCCATTCATGCACACTCCGATCAATGATTATGCCCTTCACGTGCTCAAATCGATGATAATGGTTTTCATATGCAATAAAATCAATGATTATTCCATTCATAGGCACTGAAATCAATGATCATGCCTTTCATTCATACTCAAATTAATATTTATGCCCTTCATGCACTCAAATCAATGATTATGCCATTCATATGTGCTCAAATAATTGATTATGCCATTCACATGCATTAAATCGATGAAAATGCTGTTCATATGCGATCAAAACAATGATGTCATTAATATGCACTGGAATCAATTATCACGCCATTCATACTGAAATCAATGATAATGGCATTTATACAGTATGTTCTCAAATAAATGATTATGCCATTCATATGTGCTCAAATCAATGATTATGCTGTTCATGCGCAGTTAAAACAATGTTTATGCCATTCAAGCACTCAAATCAATGATTATGCAGTTCATGTGCATTTAAATCACTGATAATGGCATTCATATGCACTCAAATCAATAATTATGCAATTCATATGTCCGCAAATCAATGATTATTTCATTCACATGTATTCCAATTAATGATAATGGTGTTCACATGTGCTCAAATCGATGATAATGCCATTCATATGCCTTTATATCAATTATTGTCAGTCACATCGATGATAATATTCGATATCGATCAAAATATGTAAATATCTAGTTTATTGGAGTCATTACTTATTAATAGAGACCATATAAAGAGGATAAGAAAATGAGAAATTGGACCAGGGCAAAATGTGCATTTCTCATGAGTGCCACAGCTCAATATTCCTGAAACACCGCTGCCAATGCTACAGCTCTGATATTATTTGGTGTAAAATATAACTTTATATTTTAAGATATCTCTCATGAATTGCATCCCTGTTAATTAAACCCCAAAATGATTAATGATTTTCCACTCACTGTACACACCTCAAAGTTAATTAACACGTTTAAAGATTAAAAAAACACTAAACAGCTCCCATCTAATTCACATGTTAATGAACAACAAAGAGGGTGCCATTAATTCTGCATATTGAGGCTCCCTGACCAACCCTGTTAATTAAACAGAACTTTAGTGAATTAATAAACTGATTTATTGAAAAGTGGGTTATTCATTCAGCGGCAGGATAGATTTCTCTCAATTGACTGTGAAAAAATCCATAAAATAAGCCATTTGCATGTATCACTAACTTTTGAGTTAGAGCTGAATTAGAAAATCATCCATTCATGACCTCGTTTTTGGCATTTCGCGTTTGATGGAGTCGTATAATTATCACTACTTTATGCATTAATATTAAGTAGATAATTTATGGTCCATTTCAGCTCTCAGTCAAACAAGGCTCTTGGGTTCTGTATGATTTCCTGAGCCCAAAACCAAGCATGTTTGCTAATAATTAGTGCTGTTTGTTAAGTCAAGCATTATTAATACTATTGCTCATAGACATAAGGATTTGAACAAACCCCTGAAACAAAGAAACTGAGATCTTAATGCAGTTTGTCAATCTAAGTGATCAGATTTACAATTTTTCACCAAGAAGATGATCAAATGAATAAAAAAATAAAAATAAAAAGATATTCCATTAGATAGGGACCACAGTGTTACAAGATTTAACCGCTGGATTTGGGAAGTGAAAAGTCCATTAACTTTCTCCATAGGGAATTTTTTTTTTCTTTTTTTTTTTTTTTTTTTTACAATATCTTATTTAAAAACTTGTTAATCAAAGGAGTATGCTTTCTGAAGCCTTTCTGTTTGCATTATTTCGACCTTTTTTAAATTAATCATTTTTAACATCCGAATTCATGGTGAAAAACTACATTACCCATAAAGCTGTAGAAAATTCCACCAATCAGAGAACTGCAGTGCCTTGTTAAGCTGTACATATATTTATGTATTTGTATATATATTTGCATATTTTGCAGTAAACTTACACTATATTGTTTCTATAGATATAATCAACTTTAAAGGAAGACTTCTATATTTTCTGTTGTTTGTAATTCGATAATGTAATTTGCAGTGTTTCATTCGATTGTAGTTCTTCCCTCACTAAAGCTGTTAAGTATGCAGGGTTCTACTTTTCTTTTCTTTTTGTCCAATTTTCTAAAACTTTTCTTCAGATAAATGTTCAAAAGTTTTGCAATAACTTGGTTCATGGCTTATAAGTGCTATAACAAAGAAAAAAGTCCTATGAAAAAAAAAAAAAAAAAAAAAAAAAAAAAAAAACACCTTCAGGAACCTACACCGCTGAAATGTAGACACTTATGCACTCTATAGAGCATATAACAACCCAAAACAACCTAGCAACTGCTTACGTCTCAGAACACCATAGCAACTGCCAAGCAACGCCTGTAATTGTATATAATTTTTCATATACTGCTTTCTAAATGACAGCCTAGGATTTATATATTATATACATTATATATATATATATATATATAACTCACAAAAATGTCGACCTGTGCCGGAAGGTTTTCTACAAAGCTCTGCTGTACGAAAGACACAGAAGTCTCCAGAACAATGGATTTGGTGAAAAAGAAGTAGAAATAAACCTGAATGATGAAAGGTGTCAAAACGGTCTCGGATAAGTGTCTCAATATCAACCACAGAGCTGTCACATCTTACTTTATACTAGAAGATGCCACCAGCCGTGCCAGCTTCCTCTTTCATGTCTATGGAGATGTAGAACACCGCGAGCTGCAGATGAGCTGAAAACATGGGAAATGGGAATTTATTCAGGTAGAAGCATCAAAGCAGAATAAGCTTTATTATTCCCCAGTCATTTCATCCTGGAAAAATAAAAGTGAGTGGGAGAAAGAGAGGCAGAATTCCCACAAGGACAACTAACGAAGACTGATATGAAGAAAAGACTTGATGAAAAGGTTATAGTGGGTTCGTGATGGTGCGAGAGGGGCAGGCAGTCCCATTTAATCGTAGAGGAACGCTCAGTGGGTGGACGGCGGTACCGTGGGAGTCTTTGATCAGGAAGCTCAGGTGATTATGAATAAAACAAAGATGTACTTCCGCTGTGCACAGAGGACACGAATCAAAAAGACTCTGTGGTTTCTGGAGATTATACATCGCTCTGAATTTTCCGCTGACTGATCGGCGGGAGCGTCCCGTAAAGGCTCATGCTGAATGATGGCAATGTGTTTATTCCACACGCCAACTTTGATGTGGACGTTGTGTCAAATGGCATAATTAGATGAGGCAAAGTCCCTGACAGGCGTGGACTTCCTGTGAGAAACAACAGGCTTGATTAGAGTGAGATGAAATAGAGCAGATGTTTAGGACATATACCACAAACAGACCAAGTCGCAAGAAATGATCAACCCCCAGCCGAACAGGAGTGAATTTAGCTATGGGGTGTGATGTATTATTAAAGAAAAAGATAACAGAAATGCCTGGAGTCAGCCACGTGGTGAGAAGGTGAAATGAAGAGCGCTGTGTCGTGGAACATGATTTCATCATAGCTTTAATAAGAACAGAAATGCATTAACATGGTCATGCTCAAACAACATTGCTTAACCATGGATAAAAAAAAAAAAAAAAAACACTGTATCACACCAGGAATTTAGAGCCATCTCCTTCGGACATAAAAAAATTAAAAAAAAAAAAAAATCCCTTTGAATGTTTGTATGATTTTAATCAATAAAGTTTTTACTGAAATGTTTGATCAACTTAATGACGCCTCGGAGAGCATAAGAGACCCCCCCCCCCCCAAAAAAAAAAAATGACATATATAAATTAATAAAATAAAATACAATACAATAAAATAAAACAACATAAAACAAATTCAAATTAAATGAATATGTATTGTACAATTCAAAGGCATTCTAAGAAATGTAGTGTTATTTCATTATGGTCCAAAAAAGGCAAACAAACAAACAAATAAGCATGTGTGTGTGTGTGTGTGTGTGTGTGTGTGTGTGTGTGTGAGCGCGCGTGCGCGTGTATGTACATGTATATTTTAATTTGTAAAAATACTGTAAATATTCTACTGTAAAAATGTGTGATTAGTTAAAGGCAATTTCCATTACTTTACTTTACAAAATTGCCAAAGGCAGAAATGCATTACAAATAACAAAGTAGTATTAATAAGGTGCTTGTTTTGATTTGGCACCTTAGTTTAACACTTTTTTGTTGTTATATATCTCTATCTATCTACACACACACACACACACACACACACACACACACACACATATTTTCAGTTCAGTTCTTCATGGCACACAGCCCGGTAACACTCTGACCTGCATTCTAGGATATTCTTCAGTGTCACACAGTACACAGATGTTCAGATGACAGCAGGAATGAAGATCACTCAGGTGAACCGTGTCAGTATAATTCAGACCTTCTGATGCATCCAACTGATACACACCTGATAAAATCAATGCATTAGACCACGGCTGGATGCAGACACACACACACAATTCATACCCTCCAGGATTTTTAGAGAGCAGGAGAGGAAAGAGGACCCCATCGAAACCTTCCAGGGCATGTAACACCTGCACAATGTTTGCAGAGAAAAGCAGTGAGAAGGAAAAGCGAGAGCTTTAATTAATGTTTGCGAGAAAAAAAAACCCCAGCAGCATATGGATAAGATTTCACAACCATATGTTTGTTTTTAGAAACGGCGATAAAAACAGATGTAGCTCATATCTCGCCACACAGAAAACGCCTCCGTGACACATGCCATTCTCTCCTCTCTGCTTCCTGGTTGTTCATGAGATTCAATTCCTCCCCACTGCCCTCTTCAAGATAATGAGACCATGCCCATCACAGGAAACATCGAGATCTTCCACAAGCTCTATTTCAGATTATGAAAAATGGTGAAAGTCAATAGAAAATAACAATAGACTGTATAATTCCAATTTGCCCTTATCATTAAAATCCAGAACACCCTAGATGGGTGTTTTAAGAGAACATTTATTTGTTCAACTTTCAGCCCCCACAATAAAAACTACAGAGCTTAGATAATACAAATTTAAATATCATCTTACAAAAACATATTATTGGAAGATATAGAGTGATCTCATATTTATATGCATTTTATGTAATTAGTATATTAAATTATAAATATCTCATTGATTTACATTAGAAGTTATCAGAATTATCTTGATTTTGGCTGTATAAATATCAGCAATTATATATTATATTGTCAATATATATATATATATATATATATATATATATATATATATATATATATATATATATATATATATATATATATAAGCCATAAAAGCTTGATGTATCAGATATGATGCTAAATAAAAATCAACTATAAGATTTTGTTAAAAGACTCACTGCATTCAAAATAGTTTTTGCTCACAATTATTTTATGTCAGGTTTTAAATGGTTAAATATGCAGCTTTTTAGCAGAGGATTTTGGACCAATGAGATTCCACTAGGGGCGGAGCTACCTAGTGCAAAGATTAGTTAAGAGAAAATATGGAAAAGCTGTTAAGAACAGTATGCAAGGAAATCGTGAAAAAAACAAATTCATGCTACATGACAACACTGAAAGGGTTGTGTTGATGTGTTTTATTTCTGTCTTTTTGTTTGAGTCAAGTTGCAATAGAAGATAAAGCTCCTAAAGCACTTGCTTATTTCATCGTCACAGGCTCACATAAACTTGCATGTTTGTGTAACCCTGTACAGATGAAAGAACTTCAGAGGAACAAGAAAAAAGGCCAGATACGGAACATCTCGCTCTGAACTCACAATGACAGCTCTGTCAATGAAGAAAGGAAGAAAGAAAATCTGTGAACGAAGAAAAAAAAATCATTACCAGACGCTGTGACGGAGCTGTCAGCTGAAATGTATCGTGGGTAATACTGTAGTGTGAACTTTCCACTGGCATTTAACTGAGTGAATCTCACAGTGTGATGCTGCATGACTGTGTCATCCAGCAAAACTCTTTTTAGGGACATACAGGAGTGCAGATGGGCCATTCAAAGGCTTTTTCCCTGGTGAAATGTTTAGCCTTTTACATCTATTTGCCAGAAAAAAATTATGTAGTCTGACTGCATATTTGGGATTTAAATAATAAAACATGCATGTTGAGTGAGCTCAGGTTTAATGCTTTTACAGCTATTTTTTTGCTCATTCAGAACTCACCCCTATGAAGTTGCAGGTGTTGCTGTGCACTTGCTAAGGTGCTTCTTTGATGTTTTGGTCCTGAGCCCTTTCACAGACACCTGTTTTACTGTCCACAAGGCAAAAATAAAATGTGAGACCACTCAGTAAAGTAACAGCTCACCTCACCAAAACACATGATCGGAGAACTGATGTGGAGCACAAAAGCTGCAGGATGATTTTTTAATGCTTAGGGCTTTACTTTAATATTAAACCCTAAAAGTCTGTTTTAAACCTTACCCTTTTTTTTTTTTTTGGTTTGTTCTAGACTTTTTCTGAGCAACATTTTCCTTCTAGACAAAACGTTTTGTACAGTATTCATCCAAGCTTTCGGGAGAAGCCTTGCAGTTTACTGTCTACTGCATATACAAGTGAGTTCAAATTTGTGTAGTGCTTTACACAATTTGCATTGCCTTAAAGTAGCTTTACAGAAAATCTGGATTTTAATGTTTATAATATCTTGCTTTATGCATGCAGGTAAAGTAGGATGCATTATACACCCAACTTTTATTTTATATTTCTTTATCTTATATTTTATTTTTGGGCCATAATATAGTTAGTTTAGATTTTCAGTAATGTAACAATCAAGCAGTTGAGATTTTCTTTACAGTACATATCGCTTAAAGGAATACATGACCCACACGTGTGGTTGAATATTTGTGGAAAATGTACTCACTTTGGTACGCTGGACTAGTATTTTAGCTAGAAGCAATGGTTTAAAAGTTAAATCATCTTAATGGTGTTTTGTACAAACATGCCACTTGTGGAGTGGAGTCATGTGGATTACTGTGATGTCTTTATCAGCTGTTTTAATTCTCATTCTGACAGCACCCATTCACTGCAGAGGATCCAATGGAGAGCAATTTTCTGCAAGTAGGCTAATTTACATCTTGGATGGCCTGAGGATGAGTAAAAAAATAAAAAAATAAGTGTAGGCAACTATCTTCTCAACATAAATAGAACATGACTGTGCCTTTTTTGTTTAAAACGCTATTCAACTCTGTCTGGAGTCATTCAACATGCCACACAAATAGTGTTGCTCACAAAAGAAGCACTTCTGATGCAACAAGTTCATTCCAGTGGTGCTTGACATTAGCTTGTTGCTAATAACTCATTCCTTTAATTAAAAACATCCATAGAACACAAATACTGAATGGACCATTTTCTGTCTTTTAAAATAAAGGATGTAAAGCTTAACCAAGCTCAATGTAATACTTTCTACAATCTACAAAAACATATATGATCCTTATAATCATACATTATAAGGTTGCAACGCTGGCGCCGATACAGGATGGCTGCCTCCGTGACGTGCTCTGCAGTTGTTTTTGTGTTGTTTTTTGTTTTGTTTGTCTTATCTTTAGTTATATTCCTGCAATCAGTTTCACCAGGGATGAACTGCTGAACATTCGGTAGAACACACCACAAGATCTTTTACCAGATTTTAATTATTCAGACGTTTTACTAAACGTTGTTATCGGAGGAGCAGCGGCGCAGATCAAACGCTTCAGGACGCGCAGACGGGGAAAACGAAAGGGAGCGCTCGTCAGACTCAGGAAGCGCGGATTTCGAATGCCATTGCCTTGCATCCATCTGGCAAATTTTCGCTCTCTACCCAACAAAACGGATTACCTCCTCTTGCTCTCTCGGACAAATAAGGATTTCTCACACTCAGCTGCTCTGTGTTTCTGTAAAGATATGTTTATTCCTACCAGGACTCATTTAACTTACAACAATGACAAACCGTGGTTTACTGCAAAACTCAGACAGCTCCGTCAGGCCAAAGAATACGCTTACAGGAAGGGGGACAATGTCTTGTATAAACAGGCTAAATACACACTGGAAAAGGAGATCAGAGTGGCAAAGAGGAATTATTCTGGAAAAATAAGGACTCAGCTCACTTCTATTGACTCAGCATCAGTGTGGAAAAGTCAGAAAGAGATCACCAACTACGAAAACAGAAAAGCACCAGGCCCAGATTGTGTTACACCAGTCTGTCTGAAATCATGTGCTGACCAGCTGCCCCCCATCTTCACACAGATCTTCAACAGATCACTGGAGCTGTGTGAAGTCCCTTCATGCTGCATACACTCCACCATCATCCCCATCCCCATCCCAAAGAAATCCAAAATTACAGGACTTAATGACTACAGGCCTGTCGCTTTAACGTCTGTAGTCATGAAGTAATTTGAAAAACTGGTGCTGGCCCACCTGAAGGACATCACTGGACCCTTGATCCTCTTCAGTTTTCCTACAGAGCAAACAGGTCTGTGGACGATGAAGTAAACTTTGGACTGCATCATGTTCAGCAACCCCTAGACAGAGCGGGGATTTATGTGAGGATCCTATTTGTGGACTTCAGC